>NW_014543107.1:338100-341623 GCF_000741045.1 Vigna radiata var. radiata | reverse complement strand
GGGGCTTTGCAGACGAGAGTTTCCTTAGCTTCAACAATCTCACAGAGTTCTCAAAGAGTTCAGAGGTTCTTAGCACAAGGGAAGAGTTGTTTTTGAAATAAAGAGTGAGCCATCTTATAGACTCAGTCCAATACCCTTCCATTCTTCGAAAACGGGCCATCTAACGTATTGAATCGATTAACATAAGTATTAATCGATTAAAATGAGTACAACGGCTAGTTTTTCAAATCTGAAACCCCCAACGGCTAGTGTTAATCGATTATTTTCAGGAATAATCGATTAACTAATCGATTATTACTAGCTTTAATNGATTATTACAGGGGCAATTGGGTTTTCAGTGCCAGCCTCGTTTTAATCGATTAAAACTGGGTTTAATCGATTAAAACAACTTGTGGAAGATTCTCAACAATAAATAAATCAAATATAAATCACAAGAATCATCCCTAATACATATTTGAGCACTATTACATCAACTTTGATTATTATAAAAGCTTTATAAAATACAGAGATCTTCAATCCGTCTTTATGGATCTTGACTTGTGCAAATCTGTTCATCATCAAAACTTCATCTTTTATTTTTGCTAACAGTCGGTTATTGCTAAAACCGACGTCTAGATGATGTCTTTAGACGTCCATTTCCCCCCTACACTGACGTTCAGTGACATCGGATCTGTCAGTGAGTGACGTCAAAATAGACGTCGGGTATAGCAATAACCGACGTCGCATTGACGTCACCGGTAATGACGTCGGTTCAGTTGTAGACGTTGAAAACCTAATATAACCGACATTAGTTAGCGTTTTTGCACTGTTGTAACTGGTATTCATACAAGGAATGAAAAATGGCCCCTATAATTTGCATATATAAATAATTGCTTGCTTTGCTTTCATTTTTTGGTGTGTAACTCCTCACACCAACCGATGTTTAGCATGGCTTTGTTGACAATCCAAGCTGTTTTTCTTCTACTATGCTAAATTTAGGCCTTTATGTGTGCAAAATATACTTTGATTGTTATTAAATTTTGAAAGCGGTTATTATTTCAACTAGGTATATAAATATTAGGCATTTGTTCCTATCCTCTTTTTCCACAAGAATAACATATATAGACATCTTTAGTTGAATAATGAGGCATATCTGATTCACATGCATTTCATTATTTCATTTATTTGGAACTGTTTAACTGTGACCAAATCTTAGTGCTCAGTGTTGGCAACGTAAAAGAACAATGGTTCTACTATAATGAATTTGACAGGACTCTGAAAATATGAGTTCATTGACTCTGTTGGCTATTTTTGTTTAATTTATAGAAAGGCTATTTTGTTTCTGAATTCGGATTCGGATATCCCAAGTTAAAAAATGGCAGCAATTACGTTTATCTTTTATTCCTGTTGAAATATGATATTAGATAATGAAGGAGGTAAATAGGTTCTTGAATTTATAGTGTATCCTGATGTGACGTCATAAAACAATGCTCACGCACTTATGCCTTTCATACTTCAAGTTAGATTGTGTACTAAAATTCTAACCCTAATCAAAGGGTCAATTAACTTGCTGTAATTGGCTAAAGAAAATCCCTTTCAATAAGGATCCTAAATGATAGACTTTCTAAAAGTTAGGTAGCACAATGATATGTAAAATAATAAAAGTGATCCTACCCTACTGTTGTTGTTCCGGTGTGAAGCCGAGTCACCAAACCTATACAATTTCTTTTCCTCAGGCCGTTTGCTAATTTCGAAATCTATCCTCCAACAGTCTACCTTCTCCCTTCTCCTATGTTCGATGCGTCCGGAGGGTACCTGCCAAAGGTACTCCGATGCTTAAGTTAGTTAAGTTATCCGATCGGATGTTTGAATTCAGAAGTAAATTCGTAATAATTGAACCCACCTACCTGGTACCTCTTACATGTATTTTTGTGCTGGATATGGGCCTAGTATTAAGGCAAGCTTAATCAAGGCCCAATCACAGCCCAATCACTTTAAGCATGTAATTATCCTAATTACCTTGGCCTTACTTTAATCATGCAGACCGGTGTTCCCTAGTACATTAGGCCCCCCAAGCCCTAGACGTTAAGTCGTAGGGTTTAGTTATGGGGTTGACGGACGTTCCGCGGGTGACGCTCGGGGTTTGCCGTTTCATGCTGCGACGATTTTTACCGTAGCGCGGAAATTTTAGGCGGGAAAATGAAAATGAGGTGACACGTGTCGGGTTTCTACTGGCGACACTATCGAGAAGCGGAACAGTCCTGTAATCTGGGCCCTTGATCGTGCTTCAATTGAACAGTGCGATGCGACTGGCAGTTTAAAAAAATTTGGCTATAAATAGGGGTCCTTTAACGGTTTCAGACTTACCTATTACTTGCTACTTTCACTGTAATCGTTCGCTTTTTCTCTCTAATCAGGTAAATAAATGGCGATCACAATGTCTTCTTCTGGCTCCGCGGGTGGGGACGGCGAGGACTCGTCGAGTGACAGTAGGAGTTCACGCAGCTCAGGGTCATCCTCTCGGGCGGAGCGATCTGACGCAGGGAAGGATTCAGACTGGATTGCACATGGGACAACCTTATTTTTGTTAGAGGGCGGAGTGGAGTTGGAAGCCGTGTGTCCGACCCCGGCCGGCGGATGGCCAGCCATTACGGGTTACGATTGGGCTTCGTACGACGTGGGATCCTATGAGTCCGAGTTTGGGAACCGGGGTGTCCTTCTGGAATGGGCTAACCAGTCCTTTATAGCTCGCGACGAGGCGGACACTCAACCTTTTCGGTTGAGTGTGTGTTATCCCAACGAACGAGTTTTCCATGGGAAGGGGACGAGCTCTGAAGATTTCTTCTATGTATATACGTACTTGTTCCGTCGCATGATGGTGCGCATACCCTTCACCTGCTTTCAAGCTGCCGTCCTAAAGAGGATGAATGTCGCCCCTTCCGAGCTACATCCGAACAGGTGGGCCTGTATCCAGTCATTTATGGTGATATGCTCGGCTCTAGGCGTCGAGCTTTCCACGTCAGTTTTCTTTCATTATTTCCATGTCCGGCCGCTCGCCAAGCGAGGTTGGGTGTCGCTGACGTCAATTCAAGAAGGCTTGTTCAAGGCTTATGCAGAGTCTTTCAAGGACTTCAAGCATAAATATTTTAAAGTAGTAATAAAGGAGAGTGGCCGAAGTGAATTCGTCGACTCGTCCGGCGAGCCTTTGTTTCCTTTCTATTGGACTGAGGAACCGGCTCGAATGAGTCCTGTGCCGGCTAGTGATTTGACTCCTTCTCAGCTTGAAGTCGTGCGATCCATTAACGATCTTCCCCGCCGTCTTCCTGCCCGCCAGTTGGTCGAATGCCTGTGCCACGAGGATTTTATTAACGTGGCATTCGGTACGATTTTACAGTTTCGCGCACTTACTTGCTGGCTTTGTTTTAGCTGATTTTACTCTTCTCTCTTTTTATATATATATATATATATATATATATATATATATATATATATATATATATATATATATATATATATATATATATATATATATATATATATATAT
>NW_014543107.1:301477-337850 GCF_000741045.1 Vigna radiata var. radiata | reverse complement strand
TATATATATATATATATATATATATATATATATATATATATATATATATATATATATATATATATATATATATATATATATATAGGTGTCATGTCGTTCCCCGGTCCTCGCAAGACGAAGTACATTCCTCCAGCGTCGAAGAAAGACCCTCGGCTTTCTAGTGGAAGTGGGGATGTGAAGGTGCCGCCTCAATCGAGACCCGCCTTCAAGATTGTTCGGCAAGTGGTGGCCTTCGATCCAACTCCCACAGGCATTCCTCTTGCCAGTGCAACCCTGCCGACCGAAAATGCTCCGGTCAATGCAACCTCTCAAGCGCCCCCGGTGAACGTGGCGGGCGCTTCGGGTGGCGCTGCCGGTACCTCCAATCCTACTCTGGTGGATGTTTCCCGTTCTTCTAAAAAGAAGAAAAGATCTAAGGAGGGTGAAAGATCTCCCTCTAAAAGGAGTAAGCGGGAAAACACTCCTCGTCCTCTACCGGGCGGTCTCATGGATTCGTCCTTTGGCGTGAGCGACCGGATAAACTTCCGAATGATTTTTGCGCAGCGGGAGGTTGTTGAGAATCTCTCCGAACGGGAGGTGATCAAGGCCGCCCTGGGACATACCAGCCAGGGTGCCATGCTAATGTGGTATGCGGAAGGCTTTGCCGACTGGCGAGATTGGACGAGATCCAACGAGAGCTGGCAGCCGAAAAGAAAGTAGCCGCAAAAACAAAGGCTAACTTGGAGGCACTTACGCTTGAGCACTCGAGCTACGAGTCGGAGCAGACCGACCTCAAAAAGAAACTAGCGGACGCCTGCATTGAGGTAGAGACCCTTATTAGGAGGCTTCAGGAGCTGGGATTGAAGCATGAGGCAGAAAAGGAAGAGAACGGTCGGCAACGTGCAACCCTTCTCGAGGCCAATGAGAAGATCAAAAATCGCGATGAGGAACTAGTTGAACTTCATGCAGAGAACATCCGTCTGCAAGGGGATTTGTAGAAGGCGACCAAGGACATCGATCGTCTGAATCAAGAAGTTCAACTGGAACATGAGGAGGGCTTTTTCAAAGCTATCCGCCAGGCCGCTTACTTTTTTAAGTTTGATCCTGCCGCCGTCGGCTTTGACCTAGGGCAGGACGTTTACCAGGGAAGGATGATACCCATTGCTGACATTCCTGGGGAGGAAGAGGTGGTGCCCGCGACCCTTGATGAGACCGATGACAGATGAGATATTTGGGGTGGCCGGTGACTCTGGGCCATTGTCTTTTTGAGTGGGGGTTGTGTTGCATCTTTTGGAGAACCGTTCGGTTTTTATTTGATCACTTTTTTCTTTTAGGGTTAATAGACTTTTGATGTGTTGTTGACCGTGAACACATTGTATAGCCCTCCTTTTATGATTAAATATAACTGGTGCTTTGCTTTACTTATCACTGTTGTCCGCAAACGTTTTACTTATTAGTTACGTCTTTCCATTGATGGGCAGTAGTGGTTCCGTTGGAACTCGCCGTTCATCGCCCGATAGAAAGTGGCAGTGTCTTCCCTTTTCGGGAAGACGCCGTTCACCACACTGGCACGTTGTAGTCGTGAATTGAATGAGCGAATGACTTCAGGCAGTTCCTCGACCCATCCCCCTTTCTTTTCTCCCAACCTCCTCTTAAGTTCAGCCACGATGGCTTTGTTGGTTGCCTCCGCTTGTCCGTTCGTCTGGAGGTGTTCGACCAAGCTAGTTATGTGTTTTATGCCCAAGCCCTTAAAAAATGATTGCATCCTTTTGTCTATGAACTGGCGACCATTATACGTTATGACCGTACGGGGGAGTTCGAACCGGCACACTATCTTCCAAAAGAAGCCTTGAACTTGTCTTGCGGTAATCGTGGCTAGGGCTTCTGCTTCCACCCACTTTGTGAAGTAGTCTACAACAACAAGGATGAATTTCTTATGAGCGCGTCTGGGGGGAAAAGGTCCTACAATTTCCATCCCCCATTTGGCGAACGGCCAAGGGGAAACAATAGCTCGCAGCTCCGTTGGGGGGGGGGGGGAGGGCGTGCGGCGTATTAGCGTGAGCTTGACAACTTTCACACTTTGCGGCAAACAATTTGGCGTCCTCTTCCATGGTCGGCCAGTAGTACCCGGCCCTGAGGGCCCGCGCCTTCAATGCCCTCGCTCCAATATGCAACCCGCATATTCCGTTGTGGAGTTCGTCCATAACGTAGATGGCTTGCTCCGGGCTCACGCATTTAAGCAAGGGGACCAAGAATCCTTGTTGATACAGGTCGCCGCCTATGGTGACATACCGAGCTATCTTTCGTGCGTTTGCCGGTTTGAGGCTTACCCCGTTGTCTTGATCCGCCATCATCTTGAGAATTCCACCACGCCAGTCTTCGCCCGCTACTGCCTCTATCGCCAGACATTCCACAGACGGTTCGGTCAGCACTTGCCGTATGACTGTTGTAAGTTGTCCTTTTTCCTTGCCGGCACTGAGCTTTGACAACATGTTTGCTTAATTTGGTCGGAAATTCGTAATTGTGCTAATTTGGGTTTTCTGAGCTGATTAAGTGTATTTTGGTTACAGGGAAATTTTGGGAAACATCATTTGGAGCATTAGGGATGGAGGCGTGATCATTCAAGTCTCAACATTTAGTCACTTCCATTTTAATTAAGTTGTAATTTCGTTTTCTAGAAGCCCTTAATTAGAATTGGGTGTTTTGGACCCTTTTAAGGGAATTTTTGTAAAAACCCGAATGTGGGGGTCATGTGGCATCTCTTTAGGGCTGACTTGTAGTGTGTGGACCCTACCAAATTGTAATTCTTGGTCATATAGGGTGTGAATACCGAGCCACACACTTAGAAACCCATATACTACGTTTTCGGCTTACATTCTCCTAGGGTTTCTCTTGTTTGAACATGCTCTCATGGGTGCTTGCTTGGTGCCACGGTTTTGGACCATTTTCAATGAATTGATGCAGATTTTCTTCTTCCCTTGATTTACTGTTGGTTGTCTTAACTCATTGGTGGTGAAAATCCTTTCATTCCTTCTTCCATTTCCTTGTTGTTGATGTTTGAAGCTTGAGCTCTTAAGCTTGTCTTTGCTTTTCCATGGTGGTTGTTGGGTTTGGGTGACTTTAGATTTTTGTTTCCTCTTTCATTGCTGCTGTTATTCACGTTTTTCTTTTCATTTTGGTTGGTTGTTTGATGAAAATGGGGTTCTATGTGAGTTTTGGGTTGAAGAGAGATCAAGGTGTTATGTGGGTGTTGTGGGTTTGGAAGATTCAGTTGAGTTGAAGTAGTAGTAGTGTGGGTTTATTGTCTTGAATGAAGTTGAACTTTGAAATGGTGATTCTTGGGAGTGTGTTTTCGGTGTGAGGAAGAAGAAAGAGCTGGAGGAGGGTGTTTGAGAGTGAAATTGCCGTGGGATGTGTTGGAGAGGAGGAGAGATGAGTGCATTTAATTTTTACCATTTTTAGACCAACAAAAAAGATGCTAGATTTGGCTAAAGGAAGGTTTCCTTTTTGGTATTACTCTTAGAGTGAAATCTGACGTGAATCACCTAGAGAATGGATGTGTTTTGTAATTTTTTTTCCTTGCTTTGACTTTGCTTACATGGCACATTTGTTAGACCATCCAAGTATATTCCATTTGCACATTGGTTTTTGAAGCAACTTTTGTAGANGTCTNTTGCATTGCTCANGTAANTTGTATGCTTGGGTGTGTGAATTCATTTNTTTGCTGCATGGAGAAGGTTAAGGCATGGTTTTCAATTGGATGTTTAAGCATATTTTAATTTGTTTTGAGAATTGGTGCACATGGGACAAAAGACAACACATTTGGTGGTTAAGTGAAGATAGAATTTTGAAGTTTGACTTGGTGAAGCGTGGGTCACGGCCATGTGCCTTTTCTTGGCCATTTGGACTTTTAAAATTAATTGTTAATTGTCATTTAGTCAAAGTAATTTGCTAGGATTAAATTAGGCTTGTTGGTTTCCTTGGTTTTTAGTTAATTTAGTTACTAGGTTGAGTTTAATGTGTTTGAGTNAGTCTTGCATTTAATTATTTTTAACTGTGTTTGTTAATTTATTTGCAAGAGTATTTGATGTTTGAATGTTGTCTAAGGTTTTTATAGTGTTAGTTTAATNANCATGCTAGCTTAAATTAGTTTGTTTGCATTTGTGTCTATATTCAATTCTTTAACTTTTGCAAAACACTTTTAAACCCCCCCTCTTTTCGTGTTAGACTCGATTCTTGAACCGCAAAATTGGTCTTTGGGACACCACCTAGGGGTCATTCCCTAGCTATACTGCATTTCTCATATGCAATCAAATTTGTATGGGCCGCGACACCCATCAAAGTGCGAGCCCAGCGATCCGGTCCTTCCAGCACTACTCCGACACCTGCACCAACCCGCCCGGCTGCTCCGTCAACATAGAGGCTCCAATATTCGGAAGGTTGAGTTCGGGATAACTCCAGCGCAAAGTCTGCCAGGTGTTGTCCTCTTACGGACCCACGTGGTTCAAAACGTAAGCCGAACTTTGACAATTCGACGACCCAGCTTACCATTCGTCCGACGATATCTGGCTTTCTCAAAATCTTGGAGACAGGATGGTCAGTCCTGACAACCACCTGGTGGCTCTGGAAATAAGGACGAAGTCTCCTAGAGGCGTGTAGGAGGGCCAAAGCGACCTTCTCTACCTGTTGATAGCGGGTCTCGGCCGGTTGAAGCACCCGGCTGACGAAGTATACGAGGCGAGGCTCAACGGCTTTCTGTACCAAGGCCGCACTGATAACTTCGTTGGATACCCCTAAATACACCTGCAAATCCACGTTGGGAAGGGGCCGGTTCATCACCGGGGGGTTGGTTAACATGTCTTTCACCTCGGAGAATGCTTGCTCGCAATCGGCGTCCCACGCCCCCGCTTCGTTCCCTTTCTTCATTCTTTTCACTATTGGCCGGATCCGGTCAGCTAATTTTGGGATGAATCTGGCGAGTGCAGTCAGCCGTCCGACGAGCCGTTGGATTTCTTTCAGGTTGTTCGGGCTCTTCATGTTGAGGATGGCCGTGCACTTATCGGGGTTGGCCTCTATCCCTCTCTCGGTTAGCATGAAACCTAGGAACTTTCCTGCAGAGACACCAAAGGTGCATTTGGCAGGATTAAGGCGCATATTATAGCGGCGTACCTGTCGGAAGACTTCTTCTAGGTCACGAAGGTGGCCTTCAGGCGCCGCTGACCGGACGACCATGTCGTCCACATATACCTCCATGCACCGCCCAATCTGGTTGGCAAAAATCTTGTCCATCAGCCTTTGGTACGTGGCACCGACGTTTTTGAGTCCAAACGGCATGACGTCGTAACAATAGCTCCCTTTGTTGGTGATAAACGCCGTTTTCTCACGGTCGGCCTCATGCATGGGTATCTGGTTGTACCCCGATGCGTCCAGGAAATTGAGCATCCGGTGGCCCGATGCTCCATCCACCAGATTATCGATATTCGGGAGTGGATGAGTCCTTCAGGCATGCTTTGTTTAGGTCAGTGTAGTCTGTACACTTTCTCCATTTCCCGTTAGGCTTCTTCACCATGACAACGTTTGCCAACCATGTGGTATACGTTATCTCCCGGATGAACCCGACCTCCTTCAACTTCGTCACCTCCTCTTCCACCGCCCTAGCCTTCTCGGCGCCTAATCGACGTCTCTTCTGTGCCACCGGTTGCGCCTCTTTGAAGAGTGCCAAACAATGTGTCATGATTGAAGGATGGATCTCGGGCATGTCGGTTGTCGTCCACGCGAACAGGTCCCGGTTCTGCCACAATATCTTCTTTAACCCATTCTCCACTGCCTGATCTAGCCCACTAGCTATCATAGTGACCTGGTCCTCCCTCGGTCCTAACTTGGCCTACTGCAACCTCCCATGCGGCTCCATATGGTCCTCTATATCTATTCGGGGATCTAGGTCTGTCATGGCTACCTTTGACCGGGGGACCTTCGCCCAGGGAACTCTGGGATACATCCTTAGTCCTGCTGCGTAACATTCCTGTGCTGTTTTTTGGTCGGCTTGGACGATCACGATTCTTTGCCGCTCATTGGGGTACTTCAGGGTTAAATGGGGTGTCGACACTATAGCACCGAACGAATTGAGGCAGGGCCACCCCAGCAAAACATTGTAAGATGTGTTTGCATCCACTAGGAGGTATCGAACTTTCTTTTCATCACCGTCCCTCCCCGTTCCTAGCCGCGTGCGGAGGTCCATGTACCCCCGAGCGTCCACCCTTTCGCCCGCAAATCCCACTATCTGCTCGTGGAACGGAACGATCAACTCTTCGGACAGATGCATCTGCAAGAAGGTCTTCCAGTAGAGGATGTTAGCCGAGCTTCCCTAGTCAATTAGGTCCTTTCCTATCTCATACTGGGCGATCTCCGCCGTGATAACCATTGGGTCATCCTGTTTCAGATCCGGTACGTGGAAGTCGTCGTCGGTGAATGTTATAGGTGGCATCGATTTCCGGGCGGTGCGCACGCTGTTTACCGAACGCAACGCCCTGACGTGGCGCTTTCTGGCAGAGCTTGACGGTCCTCCGCCGACAAATCCTCCTGAAATTGTGTTAATTCTTCCGCAGATTGGTCGGTCTCGGCTACGGCTTCGACTTCTATGCCGTCGTTCCTCGTACCTTGATCGGTTATCCGGTCGTCGCGGCTGCCGACTTTTGCCTCGGTCGCGGTCCTTCCTAGTGTCTGGGCTCGGCGGCCGCCCCCTAGGTGGCTCGCTGGGAGTAGTTTTAACATATTGCTTTAGGTGTTCGGAACGGATCAGCTCTTCGATTTTATCTCGAAGGGTTACACACTCCTCAGTGGTGTGTCCCATATTTTGGTGGTTAAGGCAGTGCTTGTTGCCATCGGCTCCGGGCGGCGTGGGCCGCTTCTTCAAGGGGGGAATCAGGTTGACACTCAGCGCTTCTTATAAGATACGCGCGGGTGGGGCATTCAATGGGGTGTATTGTTGAAACTTAGCCCCCCGGGGAGCCTCTCTTGGTCTGAATCCCCTAGGCCGGGTAGGGCCGTCGGACCTCTTCCCCTCGGCTTTCTCCTTCGCCTCCTGGTTCTCCTTCTTGTAAGCCTGCTTCATTTCCTCTACCCTCATTTCATCTGCCGCCCGCTCTCTTAACTCCTCCATCGTTTTTGGCCGCTTCCGACATACGCTATCTTTGAAAGGTCCTGGTCGGAGAGCAGGCATTACATATTGCAGGGCCAACTCAACATTCAGTCCTTTGACTCTCCTGACCATTTTCTGATACCGGTCCTTGAACGCCTTTAGCGTCTCGTCCTTGCCTTGCTTGAGGTTAGATAGCTCAAAGACCGTGGGATCTTCGGCCTGGCTGCTGGCAAACTATCTGCCAAACATCTCTTTCAGTCCTTCGAAACTCTGTATGGAGCCCGGCGGTAAAGAGTTGAACCACTCCAGCGCCTCTCCTTCTAATGACAACGAAAAGGCCCGACACCATATAGACCTGTTGCCAGTTCTGAACGCCATCCTAGTAGAAAAGGCCTGGATGTGATCGTCGGGGTCCGTAGTCCTGTCGTATATGCTAAGCTGGGGCGGCACAAAGTGTTCGGATATGTGGACACCCATAATGGCTTGACTAAACGGCAGTTGGCCGACTGTTTCCTCTTCTTTCACCGCGGGCACGGTGATGAGAGTGTTGGTCACTCTCTCGGTTTTCTCCTGGCTTCCGTTCAGCTCAGTTTCTCCTATCTTCCAAGTTCGATCCGAAGCACTACTGTGCTCGGCCGTGCCCTCTCGAGTGGTTGCAGCTCGATGGTCTTCTTCTTGCTCCCGACCGGTCACCTCCTTGCCTTTCTCCTTCGCCGCCCTCTCCCGAGCGATACGAGCCGCACAGTCTTCCCTCACTGCCGACAGCTCTTTCTCGTGTTGGCGTTTCATGTCTTCCATCTGCTGCCGTAATATCCTTATCGCCTCTATGGGATCCTCAGTGGTCGTGTTCCTTGTGGTCACCATTGGGTCTAGACGCTCGGCCCCACGGTGGGCGCCAAAATGTTCCTGTGTGAAGACAAGTCACCAAACCTATACAATTTCTTCTCCTCAGGCCGTCCGCTAATCGCGAAATCTATCCTCCAACAATCCACCTTCTCCCTTCTCCTATGTTCGATGCGTCCGGAGGGTACCTGTCAAAGGTACTCCGATGCTTAAGTTAGTTAGGTTATCCGATCGGATGTCTGAATTCAGAAGTAAATGCGTAATAATTGAATCCACCTACCTGGTACCTCTGACATGTATTTATAGTGCTGGATATGGACCTAGTATTAAGGCAATCTTAATCAAGGCCCAATCACAGCCCAATCACTTTAAGCATGTAATTATCCTAATTACCTTGGCCTTACCTTAATCATGCAAACCGTCCGCATCTTACCGTCCGGTTCCTTTCATTCACGCTGGCCGGTCGTCTTACGGGGATAGCTGACCGCTTCCATTTAGATGTCTTCAATAGACTGGTTTGTCTTGGTCAGTAGACCGTCCGGTTCTATTTCAGACGGCCGACCGATGTTCCCTAGTACAGTTGTCATTCTCTTGTAAATAATTTTTAGATCGATGTTCCTAAATGTTTCCAAATTTCAGAGATTGTCATCGTTTAAGTTTAATGCTGGAAGTGCTTGATCAAGAAGCAGCAGCTCTTTATTCATTCAAATCACAAACTCAGAGGCTTGAAGCTCTTCATCAATTTAAATCAGGAAAGGTTTCTGTACTGCTAGCAACTGATGTTGCCAGTCGTGGATTGGATATTCCTACAGTTGACCTTGTTATCAACTACGATGTTCCAAGGTTACCTTTTCTTGTGCCAATTTCTTTACCTTCTTAATAGACATTTGAAGCATTTCAATTAGCATATTGCAACTATTCATCTCCAGGTTTCCACGGGATTATGTTCATCGGGTTGGTCGAACAGCAAGAGCTGGTAGAGGTGGACTGGCTTTGAGCCTTGTCACCCAGGTTTGCACATGTTATATTTAATATTAAAGCTTGTATATTTTTTGTTATTTTAATGGAAGTTTACAAGTATTGAATTTGTACCTAATACCCAAGAATTTTTGTTTGAAATAAATTGTTAAATTTGTGAGGCCTGTTGCTTATGCAACATCACACTTGAGTGTTGATGTGGTGACCAAACTCATTTAATACTATAGTCGAGAGATACAACTTGTTATTCTGGGTAACAACCTAGGATTAACACATCATTCATTTTGAGTGAGCCATGGAAATGGGCATGGCACAACCCTCCCCATTTGCCCAAGCTTGAAATCAACAATGTTAACACAGACAGTTATATAATTCAACAATTAAATCGATAAACTTTTGCATCTCTGAAAGTTATTAAATGTGTCATTTCACTAAATTTGACACTTGTCAATTGATCTGGGTGATTAAGAGTTGATGTTAAAAATGACCATTACCATCTAAATTTAGCTTAAAGGGATATATGAACCTAATCAACTAAACTATAATACTGCTGTGGTTGACGTGATTGGTTTCTGAGATTTATAGGGGGACCATAGGTACTTTTAAACTGCATGGATCCTGGTAGGTTCTTCCTTTTTGAATTATGTTAGTATCTAAATCTGTACAATCTGTATCCCAGACATACTGATGTAAGTCTGAACTTTTAAACATGATTGTGGGTGTTGTGCAACCCTTAAAAAACCGAGTTCATACTCTAGATACTTGCCTGCCTGTTGTGGATGGCGGTGTCTAGGATATCTTGATGTATAATCTCATTTTTGAAGTGTGATGACATAGGTTATGTGGCCTCTGAATATAAATAATTCCATTCTATTGGGTGGAGTTATTACTCAAACATATTCAGAAAATATTCGTTGATCTGTGGTTTTGCTGTGTTTATACGGAGGAAGTGTCTGAGATTTTTCAATGGTGACTCATGTTCGTATAAATGAAATCATTTTAGGGTTCTGATATTTTTATTGCAAAGGTTTCCTTATTTGTTTGACATTTTGACATTTTCAGAATGATGTTAAACTTATTCATGAAATAGAAGCACTTATTGAGAAACAACTTGAAATGATTGAATACAAAGAAAGTGAGGCGCTTTCTCTCATGAAAAAGGTATTTTTTTGCTGGACGTTTTTCTGTTCTAGCTATTGAATTATATATTTAATTTGTTTCCTTTTCTGTGTCTGCATTTTGCATTTTCAATTATGAGCTATGTAAAGGTTTGTTTTTTTTGTTCTAAATTTCTATTTGACTTGTTAATTCTGTGATGTATTGTAGGTTTTCAGTGCTAAGAATGTAGCAGAAATGAGAATGATAGATGATGGCTTTGAGGAGAAGGCTAAAGAGCGGAAAAACCAGAAACTGAAAATGCTTGCAGAGAAAGGACTGTTGAAGAAAAATAAGAGGAGAAAAAAAAGTAAAGAAGTTTCAGAGCAAGGGAAAGAGGTATAAAACACTGAATATCTTTTTCTTCCTGTGATTGACTTGCATAATTGGCCATTTTTCCAATTGACTTGTTTACTTTGATGTATTGTGTAGGTTTTCGGTGCTAAGAATGTCGAGGAAATGAAGATGGGTAATGATAGCACTGAGAGGGAAACAAAAAGTAGAAGTTGATGAACCTGAGATGAACATTCCTAGCCGTTGAGAGGCAGGGTGTCATCAATCAATTTTGTAGCCAGTTAATAAGTTGCTGAAAATTGCAGCTTCAGAAAATTGTACAGTGGGAACAAAATTGTTATTCATATTTTGTGAATTAAATTGTTTAAATAACAGGTGTTGATCCTTTGGATTTGGTTTTTTTAAGCAAGTTCGTAAGGTTAAGTCTTGTGAATGGAAAAACGTGAGATGGTAGACATTTTATCAAAGTTGGTTAATATGCGACAGAGATTCACTATTATCAAATGTTTTTTCTCAACATTGTATCATTTATTGCAGATTTTGGGAGGATGAGGTTAAAACAATGGATAGGATGGCTAATAGTAAAAGTGACTAAATAATCTATCCATTGAAGTGCGGGAGGCCAAGGGAATAAATACATTAAATGGTTTAGAAAAATGGTAAATGATGAATATGTTCCAAATACCAGAAAAATCGTTTATGATAATTAATACAAATTTTATATTTCGAATTAATAATTCAAAATGTATTATTTATTTTGTAAAAGGAGAAGAGGAAAGGGGAGAAAAAAAATAAAGAGATTCTGGTGGAGGTGAGGTGGAAGAAGGAAGATACCTTGATAGAAAAGTGACATCAGCGGAGGAAGAAGGAAAAGAGAGGTGTGCTGATAAGAAAAAAAGGAAAAAAATGAAAACGAATAAATAGATATGTATTTTGTTTTTGAATTTTAATGGAAAATTAAAATTGATATTGTTTTAAATTTTAATATATTTTAATTTAAAACTTTATATGAATATAATTTTTTTAATTTAATTATATAAAATTTATGACATGTCAATGCGTTGCATATTATCTTTTAAATTGTTTAATTATCTTTTAAGTTGTTTAAGACATTATTAAATTTTAAAAAATTACATCAATTTATTTTTAAAAATTATATCAACCTATTTTTAAAGTTTGGGACAATATCTTAAAGTTAAAAGTGTATTTAGTTAAAAAGATAACAACGATGTATTATTTTACATCTCTTATAAGAGTAAATGTTGAATTGTGTAACTCTTTCACCTATCTCAAAAAGTAAAAATATTAATTTTATAAATGGCTTAATATTACTTTTGCTTCAAATATTCGTCAATTTTGTTTAATGTTCAATTTAATCCACGAATGAGTTATTATTTTCTTTTATATACACGACAAATTAAAAGGAAATATGATGTTGAGAAGTGGTTTTGTTGGAACTTAACTCTGAAATAGTGAGAAATAGAACCCAAAGACGTAAATGTCAAATTCGAAATCCTAACCCCTAAATCACAACAACTATAACATTAAGAACACATGAAATTCCCAAACTAGAATATCAAGAACACATGGACTTCTCAAAACAACACCTAATTTCAAATTTCAATTCGAAACCTTAATTTGAAACGCAAAAACATAAAGGAACCCAAATTTCCTAAATCAGAAAACAAGATCAGAAACCTTAAATTATAAAAGATTTGGACCACGATTTCCTTTGTTGCCAACGCCGGTACCCCTCGCAATGCATCACTATTGCCTTCACCAGCCATCGTGACATTGTTTGCACCTAAACCACATTCACCTTCGCCGGTTGCTTCAAAGGGAAAACTCTACCACTACGAGAACGCGTCTTCGCGCTGTAGAGACATCGTCGCTATAACACTTATTCAAATGAGGGAAACACCGCGCTAGAGCCACCAAACCTGACTTTTCCTTCTTGCAAGAATCCCAAGCTAAAACAAGGAAAGAAGGGAGGGAAGAAGGGTTCCCTGATGAGTCGAACCCAAAACAGAGAAAAGGAAGGAGAATAATATCTCCTTGCGTGATGAAAGGAAGGAGGTGGGGGAGTTCATGGTGACGATGCAGTGACAATGGAGTTGTAGCGGCAGAGGATTATGGACTCATTCACTGATGGAGAGAAGTTTGTTCCCATAAAACCACTTTCAAATACCATTTTTTTTTTAATTTGTCACATATATAGAAAAAAAACTAACAACTCATTCACTGGTGGTTGACTTGAATAATGTGTCACTAATGATTTAAATGTTATCAAAGAAAATGACCAAATTAAATAAAAATTACAAAATTAAAAACTACATTGAACATTTGAAAAAAAATTAATCCCACATTGAATAAAATTCACGAATATAGGAAAAAATGATATTAAACCTTTTATAATTATAATAGCCTTGTTATCTCCTAGTCCCTTAGAAACTCTACTTAACTAACAACGCTTTCAAACTTCTATAATATGCACATAAGGTTATAAATGAAACTCTTTTTTCATACCTATTTTTTAATTTATACATGTTTCAAGAAGTTTCTCTTGAAAAGAATACAATAGAAAAACACTATATTTTATCTTTTATTTTGTTATATTATGATTATAATTTAATATAAATGGTACACATCTTCTATACCTTATTACGATATGAAAAAGGAGAGTTGATAATGACTATAGTCTTGATAAAATAGAAAGTGGAAAATAAACTAAATCACAATTAATAATAAGATTATGTTTATAGTTACTAAACTTATAAACGAAATAAATTAGAATTTTTTTATTGTGATTTATGATACATTATAGTTCTACCAATCTCTTACATTTATTATTTGGATCGCGATATATTAACAACGCGAATTTGACAATGCGTTTGACAACGCCACGTGTCAGTGTTGTATTGGTCTATTTTTTTATATTTTTTTTATTAAAAAAATATTTGAAAAGGGACACTTTTTGTTATTCCGAAAACACCATCGTTCCTTTTCAGTACTCTTACTCCTTAGAAAGTCTCTCTCTTCATTTTAGGTTTTCGTTTTGCTTTGAAGTTCTCTCTCTCCATTTTAGATTCTCCTTCTCTGTCTCCAGTTTTTGAAGGCGTTGAAGTGGTGATTGAGCAATCTCTATGGATCTTGAGTGTCGTTTTCGTCAAAGTTCTTACCTTTTTTGTGTCATCGATTTGTCAGGTTACATTGGTTTTTCAAACAAGGTATGAACTTTATCTTTGTCCCGTATTCGTATTTGGGTTATGGGTTTTGACATTTGTTGGTCATTTTTCTTTTTTTTTTGGTTTTGGGGGGTTTTTGAGTTTTGTTGGTTATTTGTAGCAAAAAATATTATTTTTTTATTTTATTTTACAGTTGTTTGTTTGTCATTTATTGAAAATGAAGTTTGTTGCTGGTTTGTCCTTCAGTGCTTTGGCTGCTAAAGTCGCCGAAAAGAACGACGATGATGGTGGCAACAAGGATGAGCTCGTGCAGAGGTGGAGATGTTGTTGATGATTTCGCATCGGTCGACGACTTCTATGTCGTCGTGCGTTTTGAGGGCGTTGGCGCTGTTGCGAGTGATGATGATAGGGGGTTTGGGGTTATTCTTTGATGTGGTGAGTCTTCCGTGAGGTCTTCTTGAAACCCTCTTATTACCAGTATTTTATTTTTTATCTTGTCTTTTTCTACAATTTTTGATATAATTACGTTAATAAATTGGTTTCTTGAAACGATATTTGATGAATGACAGACAAGATTTCTAATTTTGTTACTCTTATCAAGGAATAGTCCAAGGAAAGTTGCATCAATTATGTCGGTGCTTTGAGGTCCTTACTCATCTTCATCATTTACTATTGTGTTTAATTGTATTTTGTTCCATTTTTTATTTTCCATTAATGGGTATTAGAAGTTTACTTGACTTAAGTGTGATTTCTGGTCCAATTTGCAGTAGGGAGGGACTTGAGGCTTGATCGACTTGGGAATATGATCCAGACTCTCTCTAACTGGTAATATCTCTTTTTCAATTGGGGGTTTGAATAATTTGTAATCATCTGGATGTTATTTATTAAGTCAATTACTAATTCTTTGAAAAATCATGTGAAATTTTAAATTTCTATGTTTAATATTAAGCTTGTTTGTGATGTTGGATGACTTGAATATCAATAGAACTTGATTCAACACTTAAAGCTTTGAATTTTTGGACTATGATCATGGTATAAAATTCTCCAAGTGTGGGAGACATGGGAGGAATGTAAATGTGCAATTAGATATCTAGTTAAGTCATAAGTGGGTGCAACTAAAACTATTTTGAAGCATAGAATTAATTTTTATCATCATGACTTGTTTTTTGATTTTTTTGTTTTTTGTTTTCCTTTGTAATGATATTATCTTATAAACAGAAAATAGATTAGGGGAATCTCTGCTCCATGTGATATCAGAGATAGTAAATCTTTTCAAAAGTATCACTCATATTTTAAAAGATTTTGATTTTAATCTGATTGCACTTATATTTCTAAGATTCTCATAAATAAGCTGAAGTAAAGGTGAGTTCCCTATTATTTGGTTGGATACAATATGCTAAGGTATTAGTTTATATATATATATATATATATATATATATATATATATATATATATATATATATATATATATATTCTTTCTTTTTATTATTAGATATTAAACCCGAAACAATTGTTGAAAAATTGAAAAACAAAAAAAAAATTGAAAGGTTTTTTCTTTAAAAATAATTTCAAGAACAAGCGTAACTTTAAAAGTAGTTAGATAAACACTATTTAAGAAAGAAACTAAGTTTTAATGTAGAGATAAGTATGAAAGTTATTATACTATTAATTACGGTATAGCATAATAAATTTACTATTTTTACAAATTATAATTAATTAAAAAAGTATATACGTAAAAGTTTAGATGTAACACTTTTATTTGATATGAAATTTTCACTGTTAAGGTTGCATAAGCTGATTGATAATTGTCAGCATTCTACAACATAATGTGATATAATGTGGTATGATTGATGCACTGGAACGTGGTTTTTGTGATTTGACAAAAGCGGAGCAAGACAAAAGAAGTGTTGTAATTAGAGCTCAGGTGATCAAAAGTTATTAATGCTTAGATTAGATAAAATTTTTGTTTTCATGCTCAGAAGAAGTTGCTTCAATTTTTTTATATTTCTAATACAAGGTAACTCCTGTAATCCAATACTCCAAGAAAAAGAAATACACAAGGAAACAATTGAGCGACTATATATTATGGAAAATGTTATATTATGGATAAACTGCCATTATTTGGATTAAGTTTTAGTAATAAATGATCTCTTCATAAATCTCCCTGTCAAGTTTAAGTGTGTTTAAATATATTGTATATAGTTTGCTATTGATATTTGTTCTTATTGGACTACTTTTTGCTTCGTAAGTATTAAGTTCTACATGACTTTTGTTACGAATATTTAATGAACAGGTGAAGCAAAAAGTGCCCAACTGATTGGACAATAGTTATTGCCAACAATCAAGCATTTATCACATTTATCCACTGGTAATTGATTACAGCCTTCATATAATCGTTTTGGGTTTTGGGGTTTTTGGATACTTGATACAAGAAAGCTCTCTTTTGTTTGTTCAAGGTCTCACCTTTATGGTTTGATTATGTAGATTGTATTGCGCGAAATGGAATTGTCCGGTGAGAGCAAGTTATATGCCATATCACCTTTGGTTTTCCCCTATCTCGTTTTGGTTTTTGCCCTTTCCTTTATTGTTAATATTTCCTTTTATGGTTTTATAAAATTGTAATTTTTGTTAAATTTCAGTTCATTGATGATCTTGTTACTTCTCTGTAAAAGCATCAACTAATACAATTGGAGAGGATTTGAAGGAAAAAAAAACCAACACGTCAAAAATAACCCTATGAAGGAATGATGACGAAAGCGTTACAATAATAAAGCTTATAGAACCCCGTACATTGGACATAGTCCAAAACATGAGTGAATTTTGTATTTAGTGATTATTGGCAGTAGCATATCAATGTAGACAAATGTAAATGTAATTGTATTGTAATCAATATTTTGAATGTTAATAAAGATGTAGGTTATTCCCCTTTTTATTGTCATTTTCATTTAAATTGTTGTTGGTCATCGTTGTTGATCATTCGTCAATTTTGAGTTTATGAAATTTTTTTATTCCATTTCAATGTCTTTCATAACCGAAATTTGTCATGTCCATTGTGGATGAAAGTCCATTTTTAGGAGAATCATGCTTATGGAGCTCATCTAACTTAAATGAAAGCACCTAAATGACATTTTTTCTCAACAATTCAATGACCTAAAATGTTCATTGGTGCACTAAAGACCACTCATGACCATTAAAGTCACTCACCCATCTAAAATAGCAAACATGAAACAATAACTTCAACATATCTCACCAACTTATGACCAAGCACGCACTTGGGAGCGCCTCTACCAAAGCATTTTTGCAACGTTGAACTTTTAGTACAAATTTCTGTTTTTCCACTGGTAAGCGATTACAGCCACTCTGTAATCGATTACACAGGCACATAAGTGCCAATCTGACTCTTCCTCACAGCAACACTTGTATGAAATACTAACCAACCATGTCTATACTAAAGAAACAGGTCCTTGGTCATGAAAATGAACATTTTAACTCAACATACTTCAAAAAATCACACCAACTTAGGACCAAGCACGCACTTGGGAGCACCTCTACCAAAGCATGGGAGCAGCATTGAACTTTTAGTACAAATTTATGTTTTTCCACTGGTAAGCGACTACAACCACTCTGTAATCGATTACACAGGCACATAAGTGTCAATCTAACTCTTCCTCACAACAACACTTGTATGAAATACTAACCAACCATGTCTATACTAAAGCAACAAGTCCTTGGTCATGAAAATCAACCTTTTAACTCAACATCCTTCAAAAAATCTCACCAACTTAGGATCAATCACGCACTTGGGAGCGCCTCTACCAAAGCATGGGAGCAGCGTTGAAGGTCTAGTACAAATTTCTATTTTTCCATTGGTAAGCGATTACATAAATTCTGTAATCGATTATACGGGAACATAAGTGCTAATCTGACTCTTCCTCACAGCAACACTTGTATGAATACTATCCAACCATGTCTATACTAAAGCAACAGGTCCTTGGTCATGAAAATCAACCTTTTAACTCAACATCCTTCAAAAAATCTCACCAACTTATGTCCAAGCACGCACTTGGGAGCGCCTCTACCAAAGCATGGGAGCAACATTGAACTTTTAGTACAAATTTCTGTTTTTCCACTGGTAAGCGATTACAACCACTCTGTAATCGATTACACAGGCACATAAGTGCCAATCTGACTCTTCCTCACAGCAACACTCGTATGAAATACTAACCAACCATGTCTATACTAAAGCAACAGGTCCTTGGTCAAGAAAATCAACCTTTTAACTCAACATCCTTCAAAAACTCTCACCAACTTATGACCAAGCACACACTTGGGAGCGCCTCTACCAAAGCATGAGAGCAACATTGAAGTTTTATTACAAATTTATGTTTTTCCACTGGTAATCAGTTACAGTCATTCTATAATCGATTACACAGGCACATAAGTGCCAATCTGACTCTTCCACACAGCAACACTTGTATGAAATACTAACCAACCATGTCTATACTAAAGCAACAGGTCCTTGGTCATGAAAATCAACCTTTTAACTCAACATCCTAAAAAAACTCTCACGAACTTAGGACCAAACACGCACTTGGGAGCGCCTCTACGAAAGCATGGGAGCAACATTGAAGTTTTACTACATATTTCTCTTTTTCCACTGGTAAGAGATTATAACCACTCTGTAATCGATCACACGGGCACATAAGTGCCAATCTGACTCTTCCACATAGAAACACTTGTATGAAATACTAACCAACCATGTATATACTAAAGCAACAGGTCCTTAGTCATGAAAATCAACCTTTTAACTCAACATCCTTCAAAAAATCTCACCAACATATGACCATGCACACTTGGGAGCGCCTCTACAAAAGCATGGGAGCAACGTTGAAGTTTTAGTACAGATTTCTGTTTTTCCATTGGTAATCAGTTACACTCATTCTGTAATCGATTATACAGGCACATAAGTGCTAATCTGACTCTTCCACACAGCAACACTTGTATGAAATACTGACCAACCATGTCTATACTAAAGCAACAGGTCCTTGGTCATGAAAATCAACCTTTTAACTCAATATCCTTCAAAAAATCTCACCAACTTATGACCAAGCACGCACTTGGGAGCGCCTCTACCAAAGCATGGGAGCAACATTGAACTTTTAGTACAAATTTATGTTTTTCCATTGGTAAGCGATTACAACCACTGTGTAATCGATTACACAGGCACATAAGTGTCAATCTGACTCTTCCTCACAGCAACACTTGTATGAAATACTAATCATCCAGGTCTGTACTAAAGCAACAAGTCCTTGGTCATAAAATTCAACATTTTAACTCAACATCCTTGAAAAAATCTCACCAACTTAGGACCAAGCACAGACTAGGGAGCGCCTCTATAAAAGCATGGGAGCAGCGTTGAGCTTTTAGTACAAATTTCTGTTTTTCCACTGGTAAGCAATTACAGCCACTCTGTAATCGATTGCACAGGCACATAAGTGTCAATCTGATTCTTCCTCACAGCAACACTTGTATCAAATAATAACTAACCATTTCTATGCTAAAGCAACAGGTCATCGGTCATGAAAATCAACCTTTTAACTCAACATCCTGCAAAAAATCTCACCAACTTAGGACCAAACACGCACTTGGGAGCGCCTCTACCAAAGCACGAGAGCAGCGTTGAAATTTGCGTACAAATTTCTATTTTTGCACTGGTAAGCGATTACAACCACTCTGTAATCGATTACACAGGCACATAAGTGTCATTCTGACTCTTCCTCACAACAACACTTGTATCAAATAATAACCAACCATGTCTATACTAAAGCAACAAGTCCTTGGTCATGAAAATAAACCTTTTAACTCAACATCTTTCAAAAAATCTTGCCAACTTAGGACCAAGCACGCACTTGGGAGCGCCTCTACCAAAGCATGGGAGCAACATTGAAGTTTTAGTACAAATTTCTGTTTTTCCACTAGTAAGCAATTACAACCACTCTGTAATCGATTACACGGGCACATAAGTGTCAATCTGACTCTTCCTCACAACAACACTTGTATCAAATAACACGCCTAAGGTCTCATTGGGAGGTCTTCAGCCAGGACTGGGTAGCAACCCTCAAGTTTTGGTACAAAAGGCCAATTTTTTTTTGGAAAGGGAGGTAAGCGATTACCAGTCCAACTCCTCATCAGTACTGGGGCACATCAAATTTGACCCGTAAAGGTATTATGTAAAATTGGAGATAGTATCTAATCAAAACTTTGATATTGTTAGGTTTTGTACTTTCAAAAACATTACTTTTGGTCTCTATTTTTCAATTGCGTTAAAAGTTTATCCAACTTGGCAAACAACATTCTAATTCAGCATCCAAGATATCAATACATATGATGACACATGTTGTTTCCTTTATTTTTTAAACGAAATATTTTCTTAACAAAAAACAACATCTATGAAAGGTGGAGGCACTTAGTCGGCAACTCATTTCTATTTTCTCTAAAGAAACCTAGGTCATTTTCTCTTCCACCCAAAAACCTAGGTCATTGTCAATGGCGATGACAGTCATCGACGGTGACTTTGTCAATTTTTTTTAGAAGAGGTTCTTAATAGTCTTAGGAGCATGCCATCTGGAAATGGCTTTATTTTTGTTGGATTCCATAAAAGTCCCTCCTAGATCAAATGTCAATCTGGAGTAAGCATCAAACATATCTAATTAGTTTTATTTGACCTAATAAGATATACAAAAGAATATGTTTAGAAGACGATTTCCTAATATTGAAATTTTCAATTTTAATATAATAAAGAAACCTTGTTGCATTTGAAATTTTATTTTTGTCTTGAGTTAGTGGTAACCATAGAGGTAACCATAACTCAAGTTGTGAATTGCCACATTTTGAAAGTTGCAACATTTTAAAAGATGCCATGGCAATTTCTTTTAAAGAAAAGTGGAAATTTGAAAAGTCAAGGAAAAATAGGGAAACGTTAAAGGATTGAAAACCTTCCCTTAAGACTCCTTGTTCTATTATAATTGTGGGAGGAGATGTTGCCCTTAATTGCACTTTCTCCTTTTCTTCCATTTCTTTTTCTCTTTTTTCACATTCTTCCTTTTCTATTCTCTCTTGTTCTTCTCTTTTTTTTTCTTCTTCTCTCTTTTTATAAGGACCAGAAAATTTTTAAGGTCATTGGGCCCTAGTTAAAGGTAGCCAGGCCCATAACTTAAGGGAGCCTTAGCCTTAGAGAAGGGGGCTCCTATAGGAAAAATCTGATTCATTCAGACATTTCCCATGCTCTCTCTAAAACCTTGTTTTCCAAAATTCCCTCTACCTTATCTCTAGCTTCCAAGCCCACTGATCCAGTGCATGTTCCTTAGGTGGTGCCCCAGCAACCACGACGTTAGGAGCTTTGTTATGAACCGAACAATTTCTTTGTTTGAGTTGGGTAAGTGTTCTGCCCTTTTTCTTTTCACTGTTTGAACTTAGGGCCAGCAAGAACGTTAATTGTTTATAGCGTTCTTTTCATTTTTCATTGTTGTTCTAGCTCTAAGAGCTGTCGCTGCCACAACTGCGGTGGTCTGTAGGTTTTAGCTTCACCTTTGCGGTGAAGCGCTGTAGAGAAAGGATACCGTGTTCTGTGCTGTGAGAGAGACCAAGTAAGGGAAGCTAGGGCTCTATTTTTTGTTGTTGTTATGTAAAATCCTTGTGAATTCTGAAAATGCAGATTTCGTGCATTCTTGATGATGAAGTGCGTGTGAGATTATTTGGATGATGCTAGTGTTTTTGAATTGAATACTGATGATGCTTATGTATGAGAACATGTGTGGATGGCTGTGTGTATCATGAATGGGTAAACTTGATGCTTCTGGTTTGATACTGATGTTCTGCAGAAATTTTATTGAGGGTTAGAGGAAAAGGATGTTGTGGAAAATTTAACTGGAATTGGGCAAGTAAACTAAAAAGAGTTTTAAGAATTTGGAAGAAACTAGAATAGTCAAATTCTAAATTTGGCGTTGTATGCTGTGCTGGTCAGTCCTAATAACTTAGGTAAGTTAATTAAAATGTGTTAGAAGAGTTTGTAGGGTGAAAACTAGCTTCAAAGAGGTAAATTCAGAAGTTTATTGATGAGGAGAAAACTCTTGTGGTATGGATTAGATAGCACCCTTATGAATTGGTAGAGTTTAAGTTAGCTTGAGGGAAAGTGAGGAGGTGAAGTTTAGAATTTGGGGTCATAGGTAGAATTGAATTGTCTGGATAGCATAGGGAGGTAAATTGAAATTTGTTAAGACAGTAAAAATTGGTAAAATAAGGTTTAAAATAGTAGAATTGAGTAGGGTTATTTAACTGAACAATTTGGTGCTATGAGACATGAAATTGAACCTTGAATCAACTTAAAACTCCAGTGAAATGATTTTGGAACACTTAGATAAGTATAAAAACGTCTTAATCACAAATTTAGAAGTCTTAGAAGTGATTGGAAGATCCAAATTAGGTAGAAGGGTAGGAGGACGCCAAAAATCTGTAGAATCGCGTGCTGCAGAGTTTGCAGATTCGCACAACGCACTAGGAGGGTGCGCTGAGCGAAATTTTCTGAGTCTAGGTGCGTTGAGCGAGATTTAGTGTGACAGGTTGAGTATTTTTGATGTTTTTGACGTTTTGGGAGCTCCGGACGTACGTTTTGGACGTTCTTTAGGTCATTTTGGGGTTTTTTTACCCTTCCGAATCCATTGGTGAGGTTCTCCAAGCTTTTTAAATTAAGTAAGTGTTG
Source organism: Vigna radiata var. radiata (assembly GCF_000741045.1). Lineage (NCBI taxonomy): Eukaryota > Viridiplantae > Streptophyta > Magnoliopsida > Fabales > Fabaceae > Vigna > Vigna radiata. The sequence continues at coordinate 315,520 of NW_014543107.1, read as the reverse complement.
GTAATAAAATGCTATAAAGAAATTTGTATTAATAAATGATGTTTCTGCAAAAGTATGTAATGTCTGAGTATGTATGAATTACATATGATCTGTATAGATTAAAATGACAATGTATGATCATGTACAAGTGTATGTGATGAGCTGTTGCGGCCCATACAAATTTGATTGCATATGAGAAATGCAGTATAGCTAGGAAGTGACTCCTAGGTCGTCTCTCAAGGACCAACTACGGTTCAAAATCAGGTCTAACACGAAGGTTGGGGGGTTTGAAGGTGTTTGAGAATGCAGATGAACTAAAATCAAAACACTGAAGCAAACTGATAATTAAACACAGATATAAAAACTGTTTCAAGGACAGAATGGAAATGGTTGGTCATTAACTCAATCACTATGCTTCCAATCATAGATTAACACAATAAAGGAGCTACTCTAACCTTTAATCCAACACAGTTAATTTAGGCTAACATGACAATTAAATTAACAAGACCAAAAGTACTAGACATCATTAAAGTAAAAGACGATGCTAAACCTAACACTACAAAAGATAAATATCCAAACATAATTAAAGATATTAAAGTGCAACACTAAATTAAAGAAATGAAAAATAACTGAAAATACTATGTAAAATAAATTAAAGCTAAAGAAATGAACAACATAATTTTTCCTACACATTCACGTGACCTACTATATCTACCAAGTGAAATAAAATTGCAAATGGCCTAAGCAATGAACCTCTTGACCATGACAACAGTAGCTCAACTGTGTGCTTCAAAACCCAAATTAATTAGGCAAAATAAGTTGAATAAAATCAGCACCTAATTCTTTCCATCATGATCCGTGAACCACTTCCTTTAGTAATGCCAGCAACAACATTAAATAACAAATATACCCATTGATGAGTCGATATTTTCTTGACTTTACTTAGTTTATTGTGCTAGAATTAATCAGGGAATTGTGTTTAATGTTCCGGTATTTTCTCGTTTTTCCTAAATATGCTTAATTTGACCGAAAATTCTAATTTTAATTAATTTGAATTTTCTGAGCTAATTATTTACATTATTATTTACTGGGAAAATTTTGGAAACACAATTTGGGACATTTGGAGGACACCAAATAAATTCAAGACTCTCTGCATGGAAAATTTAGAATTAGTTATATTTTAATTTAGTAGTTTGGAATTAATCAATGTGTAATTTAAAAGTCTAGTTTTTTTTAAGATAACCTTTGCACATTGAGCCATTAAAAATATGTTGGAGCCCAAATTTTTGTGACACATGTCCTACCTAGGGTTTTATTTAGGGTGGACCCCACTTCAATTTGAAGACACATGATCCTAGGAGATTCCTTCCAGCCGTCACTTTTTTTTGAAAAAAAAAGCACCATTCACTCTCGGCAGAACTCTCTCGGCTGGGCTTTGGAAATTTTTTCTCTTAGCTTGTGCAATGTTAACGGTGATGGATTTTGGATGAGTGGAGATATATAATTTATTTCTTTGATTTTCGTTTGCATTGAAAGCTTCCATACATTGCAGATTTTACAAAATAGCATAACTGCCACGGGTATTGCAAGGGTTAGAAAACCTTTTATTTTAATATCTTGTGAATGAAAAAGAATTAGATGGGAAGTTGCAGCAGCTATCTTGTGCAATAGAGATCACATTTTGCTTCCTTTCTTTTAGCATTTAAAGAGCACATTTCATTAAGGGTGATGGGATGGGACGTAACTAGAGTTGGTAGCTGGATGGATAACATTTATTTCCTTTATTTCTATGAGAAAGTAGCTAGAAAATTGGAATGATGAGGATTGACTTCTAATGTTTTCTTTTCTCTGAATGCAATGTCCGGTGCTTAATTCCTTTGAGTCATTTACTTTTCATGTGGAGAGGACACGGTGTTGATTCCCGAGCAAGGGTGTAGCATTTCTTTGATGAATAAAAAAATGGACTAAGTGAGAGTTTATGGTGATGGGACGTTTCAAGAGCTTTGCATCAATTTATTTCCTTTTCTTTTGAAATGAAGATTAAATGGGATTAGGTGAGTAGTGTACGGTGAGTGTTAGTTTCCATTTAGATTAAGTAGCATTCATTTTCTTATTTTACTTAAACAAGGTTTTATCATTTAGTTTATTGTAGCATAGCTGTTACGGTTTTGATGCTGGAAGGANAGTAGGCTTTTATTTATTTACATGGCATGATAGATGACCTAGGTAGAAGTAGGTGTAAGGTTTTATTTCTTGTGTTTTAAATTAATTTGCATTGTAGGATTAGTTGTTTTTAATTTCTTTAATTTAGTTTTGTATTTAATTTAATTTAATTGTGTTTAGATATTTGTTTAGTCTAGTATTTGGTTTAGCATTTTCACTCTCTGGACTCGATTTTAAAAAAATAACTGCAACCACACCAGAGGTCCAAATGCTATGTTTTATGTTTCAAATGAAAGATATTTGAGTCTATTTTCCAGGAAAAAAAACCTCATCTCATTTAGAGCTCTGTAGAAAAAGTTATGTATAAAACATTGAGCAAAGGTCAGAGTTGTCCTGTTCCAGCGTGAATTTTTGTATTTACTGTAGCAGTTTCGTTTTTACTGTTTTAATTTCATTTTCATGCATGGTGAAATGTGTTGTTGCATTTAATTTCGTTTTAATTGAATTTAATTACGTTTTTACATCTGCGTTTTAATTTAATTTCATTTTAATTTTTCTGCATTCACCATGCAAACCTTTCACAAACCCCCCACTTCGTGTTAGACTCGATTCTGAACCGCAAAATTAGTCCTTGAGAGACGACCTAGGAGTCACTTCCTAGCTATACTGCATTTCTTATTATGCAATCAAATTTGATTGGGCGGCAACACCCATCACCCATCTTGAATCACCACGGCCTCTTCTTTAAAATAAAGGAAATGCAATGTGATTTCTCAAAGAAACATAATGATCATCGTGGTTCAGCATTTGCAGCCCAAAGAGGTGTCCCATGCTCTTTCTACCAAAAGGAATTGAATTGTTTAATTGCTTCTAAAAAGCTGTTGACCGTGGCTTCTATTTTGCAGGACGTTACCATGGGCTCACCAACATATAATCACCGTAAAAGGAAACCAAAATCCCTCTCAGACCATTTTCCTAGCTAGCGTTTTCTCAAGCCAAAATATATATGAAAACCAAGTTTGTACAAGCAAAGTGTTGGCTCCCCAAAACCAAAAGAACCGTTCCAGCACACACCAAAACAAGTGGCGGTAGTAGCTTATGAAAAGTAAAGAAAAAAACTTTCTTTCATTCAACCATAATAGAAAACCGTGAACCACAATGTACACCCTTGCTCCAAAATATCGTTCCAGCCAACACCGTACACCACTTTCAGCAATAATAAAACATCATTTTTTTAATTGGAAATTAAAGAAACATTCTTTGGATATAATGTAAAAGTGCTTAAACCAAAAAGGAAACATCCAAGCATTGAATGTAAAACGACATCTAGACCTAGCTATGAAGCACTATGAGCTGTTGCACCAAAATTCATTAAAGCAAACCACCAAATAAAAAAAATAGACAAGAAACTGAGACACCTCTCCTTCAATCAAAGCTTCATCTTTCTCCAAGAAAAGAAGAGAAAATTTTTAAATAAACGTTGCAGCACATAGCAGCTTTCGGCCAAGAAGATTTAAGGGCTAAAACTACTTTGGGTGGCGGTTGTTTCATTGCATTCAACCAAAATCAGAGAAAATGAACATGGTTCCAAGCTCCAAAGCCATGAGAAGAACACTACAGCAAAAGTAAAAAACTCTCTTAAGTGTGACGGCTGGTATCTTTCTAAGAGGCCATGTGTCTCAAAATTTAGGGTGGGTTCCACCCAAAAACCCTAGGGTTTGGTGCCAAGTGTCCCTCAAAGTTTGGGCCCATCATGAAAATTGTCAACATTGGCCCACAATGTAAAAGTTTGTCTAAAAATCCTAAACTACTAAATTACAAGATAACTAAAATTTTAAATGTCTAAAATGAAAGTCTTGAATTTATTTGATAGCACTCCAAATGTCCTAAATTGTGTTTCCAAAATTTTCACTGAAAATAATAATGCAAATAATTAGATCTGAAAATTCAAATTAATTAAAATTAGAATTTCCGGTCAAATTAAGCATAATTAGGAAAAACGGGAAAATTCCGGACAATTAAACACAATTCCTTGATTAATTTTAGCACAATAAACTAAGTGAAATCAATAAAATATCGACTCATCAATATGAACATTGAAAATCATGAGTTGTGTTTCAAATTTAAAAGTATGATTGATGGACGTAATTCCATGATCCTCAAGGGAGGTTACATGGTGGTGCCACTGTAGTTATTGTGATTGACCGTATGAATGGCCGGAGTTCCAGATGGGGTTTATCCTGACATTCTAATGACCATCCATGCTCAAATAAAGAGTGATGAGTCATGTGGTGAGAATAACAGGAGGTCTAATGAGAGCCTATTTCTTGATCTATATTTAGTTTATTGCACTTAAATAAACCAGGGAATTGTGTTTAATTGTCTGTTATTTCCCCGTTTTCCGAATTCTGCTTAATTTGGTTGGAAATTCGTAACTGTGCTAATTTGGGTTTTCTAAGCTGATTAAATGCATTTTGGTTGCAGGGAAATTTTGGAAAACATCATTTAGAGCATTAGGGAAGGTGGCGTGATCATTCAAGACTCAACATTTAGTCATTTCCTTTTTAATTAAGTTGTAATTTCGTTTTCTAGAAGCCCTTAATTAGAATTAGGTGTTTTGGACCCCTTTAGGGACATTTTTGTAAAAACCAAATGTGAGGGCCATGTGGCATCTCTTTAGGGCTGACTTGTAGTGTGTGGACCCTACCAAATTGTAATTCTTGGTCATATAGGGTGTGAATACCGAGCCACACACTTAGAAACTCATATCCTACGTTTTTGGTTTCATTCTCCTAGGGTTTCTCTTGTTTGAACATGCTTTCATGGGTGCTTGCTTGGTGCCACGGTTTTGGACCATTTTTAATGAAGATGATGCAGATTTTCCTCTTCCCTTGACTTACTCTTAGTTGTCTTAACTCATTTGTGGTGAAAATCCTTTCATTCCTTCTTCCATTTGCTTGTTCTTTGAAGTTGGAAGCTTGAGCTTTTAAGCTTTTCTTTGCATTTTCATGGTGTTTCTTGGGTTTGAATGAAGTTATATTTTCGTTTTCCTCTCCATTTACTGCAGTACTCAAGGTTTTCCTTTTCATTTTGGTTGGTTGGTTGATGAAAATGGGGTTCTATGTGAGTTTTGGGTTAAAGAGAGCTTAAGGTGTTGTGTGGGTGTTGTGGGTTTGGCTCTTTTCCTTCATATTTTGGTTTTGATGTTTGAAACTAGTTTGGAACCAGATTTTAATGATGTTATTGGGGCTGGACAGTGCTTGGGTTGAATGGTATAATTTTATTTTCGTTTTTTTGCACAAGAGCTTGAAGAAATGGAAGATTGGGTGAGTTGAAGTAGTAGTAGAGTGGGTTTATTGTGTTGAATGGAGTTGAACTTTGGAATGGGGTCTCTTTGGTGCTCATTCTTGGTATTGAGGAGAGGAAGAAAGATTATGAAGGTGTGTGTTGGTGAAGAAAACGAAAATGGTGTGTAGAAAGGAGAGAGAATGATGCATTAATTTTTTACCACTTTTGGCCAAGCAAAAAGAGATGCTTCTTTTACTAAAGGAATTTTTTCCACTTTGGTTTTGCCTCTAGCATTGTTTCTGCTGAGAATTACCATGAGGAACGGAGGTCTTTGGTTGTTTATTTTTATTTGGTCTTGCCTACATGGCACTTTGGTTGGAGCACACAATGTATCTTCCATTTGCACATGGGTTTTTGAAGTATTTTTTGTAGGAATCACTTGGTAGGTTTGGGATTTTGTGGTCTTGGAGTGTGGATTTCGAATTTTGCTGCATGGAGAAGACTAAGGAATGATTTTCAATTGGATGTTTAAGTATATTTTAATTTCTTTTGAGAATTGGTGCACATGGGACGAAAGACAACACATTTGGTGGTTAAGTGAAAATAGAATTTTGAATTTGGACCTTTGAAACATCACTCATGACCATGTGCTTTTATTTGGCCAATTGGACTTTTAAATTCATTTGTTAATTGCCATTGTGTCAAGTGATTTGTTAGGAATATTAAATTAGGCTTGTTGTTTCCTTGGTTTTTAATTAATTTGGTTGATAGGTTGAGTTTAATGTGTTTGAATTAGTGTTGAGTTTAATTAATTTTAAATGTGTTTGTTAATTTGTTTGCAAGAGTATTTGATGTTTGAATGTTGTCTAAGGTTTTTAATAGTGTTAGTTTAATTACCATGCTAGCTTTAATTAGTTTGTTTGCATCTGTGTCTTTATATTGAGTTAGTTAATTTTTGCAACACACTTTCAACCCCCCCACTTCGTGTTTGACTTGATTCTCGAACCACAAAATTGGTCCTTGAGAGACGACCTAAGAGTCATTCCTAGCTATACTGCATTTGTAATATGCAATCAAATTTGTGTGGGCGGCAACACCCATCATGGTCCTAGTAGTAGGTGCTACGTGGAGGTCTATTATTCGGCAAAGGGCTTACACTTGTGTGTGGTCGGGTGAAATCCCTCAACAATGGCTTTGCAAAGCAGTAAGGCCACAACAACTGCACAAACCCCTGGAACTCGACATTTCATACTAGTCTGAATGGTCAAATCACGTGGTCGGTCATTAGTATCAACAAAATGCATTTGGTCATAGTCTGTATGGTGTTATGGTCCTTACATGCTTGAAATACTTGATTGATAACATGCTTTTTATACCTAACTTACCCTTGCAATTGTGTGTTTTGTATGTGTGTGACTTTCCTCTTGCGATGATCATCCAAATCCTTGGATGTGAGCAGAAGTTGATGATGATGTGCTTTTGGAGCAAGCGTTGGAGACTGAAGAAGACCCAACTCCTAGTTCTTAGGAGCTTTTACTATTTTCCAGTTTAGATAACTATTTATTTTGAAAAACTCTTCGTATTAGATACATTCCTAGACCTTTATCCCGTATGTATTTTGGAGAACTATCAAGTTGTAATTTAGTTTAAATTTAGTTTAAAAACTCTCTCAATTGCTTTTACATACTATAATAGCTGAATCCTATTATATTGTATGTCCATTTAATATTTGGGATGTCACACTTTTCTTCCTCTTCTCTTTTCTCTTGCTCTCTTCTTTTCTCTTCCTTTCTTCTCACTCTTTTTCTCTTTTCTTCTTTCTCTATTCTCTTTTGCTATTCTATTCTCTATTTCTATTAATTCACCATACCATGTCCACTCTGTGTAGTTTTTTAAGAATCCATCATAAAGAACATGCTCCCGGATAACTTCAATTGGTAGTTTTCACTGATTCAAACAATTAACATTTGAGCAATAAAATCTTCCATTATTTCCTGAAACATCCATCTTTGCAAATTCAAGAAATTGTTTTACTCCACTATCATATTTATTTATTGTGTGTATAAAATTTATCTAACTCCGATCCATTATTATTTGTAAAAACCAATACCTCTACTTTAAGGTGGAATTAAGAAACAATTAAACATGCAGTCCAATATGTGATTTCAACCTTACTAAACCACAAAAAAAAAAAATTAATAATAATATGCCTCACTTCACTTCAAAGTATTTAAGAGACTAATATCTTATTTCTTAAAATTTCTACTAATTAGGACTCGTACAAATGTCCATTTTCTTTGGCCTACATTTTATTTGGTGATTTTGATCACCACAAAAAGTCCACCACCTCTGGTATTAAATTCAAAGACAAGAAAAAAAGTCGAGATATATGGAGATTAAAATTGCTTATTTTTTGTTATAGTGAGTAAAATGGTAGCTTCCAATCAAAATGGTAAAACAAATTGGTGTATCATTTACAACCTCACTGCATGGATTCAAATCCATTCATTTCTATACCTTATTGTTTTCTCATCGATTATAACCCAAAAGGATAATCACCAATAACATAGACACCAAAAGCTCCAGAAAATGGAGAATCTCACAATATTGAATTTTCCAAATAATAAATGTAATGCAACAATAAATAAAAAAATGCAACATCCTCAACAACAATAAATACAAGTTCAAAACCTACATATAACCATAACAAGATGATTAACAAAACACCACGAGCACGAAAATAACCGTAGACAACCCACAACTCCACGAAAGCTTGAGCGAGACGAAAGGAGTGCAACGCACCATACCAGTGACAACAAAGATGAAGCAAAGCTTGATCCACCATAGCGAAAGCATCACCAACCACCGCGACAACAACAACCAGCAAACACGACAACCAACAATAATAAAGACGACGAAGGAGGAAAGACGAACAACACAAGCGAGCTTCAAGGAACTAATGGAAACCCAAAAAGAATAAGAACGAATGGATACATAGAGAGAATAAGAAAAAAAAAGTGTATAGAAAAGATAAAGTGAAGTGTGAAAGGAAGATGAAGAAGAATGTCAAAATTCTATATTGATTATAGTTACTAACCGATATAGAAAGTGTCCTTCAATATTACACTTTAGTCACCGTGCCACTATCTATACCAATTATGGGTCTACCGGTTGTTGAGACTCCGACAAGTGTACCGAATCGTATCAAGTAGTAATAAAACAGTAAGATCGAGTATCATTTCCCAAGAGACTCAAAGGAGTAAACTTTCATGTGATTTCTTGATTATTTAAGACTTGTTAATGAAAATTAGGATTTTTATATGCAAATAACGAAAATTTAAATATGCATGCAAGATGATTGATCAATTGGCAATTGAATGTAATATGGATGAATGATGTTGTTGGGGTCTACGAATCCTCCTAATCCACTCTCATATATCTTTAGGAATTCTACTCTTTCATTATTGTTAATGTCATTTTCTAAATTACCCCAATCCCAATGTCTTGGTGAAAAGAGCCCACTCCTTATTACTAGTTTACTATGTCTAGTCTCCCTAGTAATTGATCATGCATTACATTAACTTGCACAGAAACTTAAGACAATTGGTCCTCTTATTTCTATGTCTAGGTAATATTGCTCCCAAGAGATTTCCCCAGATCTAGATATACTCATACGTGTCCATACAAATAAGCAAAGAGCATGCAATTGAATAATGTTTTATACCAAAGCATGTAAATATAATAGAGGAAATACTCTAACAAATAATGAAATCAAGCATATGAGTAAAGAACAATTCAATATATTCAAAAGATTACATCGTTTCCCCCAACAACAATAGGGTTTAGTTCACCATGGACATGGTGAAACTAGATGAAAAGAATGAAGATAATGAAAAGATAAAACCCTAGAATTGTAGGTTGCTGCTTTCGCATCCAAAATCTGCCTCCAAGGGGTGAGAAAGGGTGTTTCAGCGTCTTCTTCTACCAAAATATGACCTCTAAGGGTCGCACAAATCTATATATAAACTGTGAAAAATTACAGAAAATAGGCCCAAGCCCAGCGTTGGTTTCACCGCTAAGCGGTGGGTGCAACACTCAAGTGGGATGCTCGGTGTTCACGCCCAGGCATTTGACAGTGCTGTTACTAAAGAGGCTAGCGCTTAGCGTTGGTTCTGGTGCTCAGCGGTGGGTGCGACTCTATCTTCTTCCCCTCAGTGTTGATGCTTAAGCATTTGACATTGCTCAAATTGAAGAAGTCAGCACTCAGCAGTGGATCTGGCGTTGAGCGCTGGGTGCGATTCTATCTTCTCCCCTCAGCATTGGCGCCAGAGCGTTTGACATAGTCTTTTTCGACAAAGCTGGCGCTCAGCGCTGAAACTGGCGCTAAGCGGTGGCTGCGATTCTTCATTTGCACCTTTTTTCATCCTTTCTTGAGTCCAACTCCTTCCTACTTCAATATCCTTCAAATTCTTGTTAAAACCTGTCAAAATAAGGAAAACAAAGCATAATATCTCTAAAACCATCTTTAACTCTCCTATAATGTAACTAAAGCAAAATACATGATTTCAAGCTAGTTTCGAAGTCATAAAGGGTGTATTTTGTATCAAAATTAAGTATAAATAACGATTTTTGAATCTTTATCACCGGTATAGAAATGCTTGGTAATTTATTATAGTTGTCACCGTGTCACTTTTTATACCGGTTTTGAGTAAAACCGATATAGAAAAACTTTGTAATTTATTATAATTTTACCACCGTGCCACTTTTTATATGCATTCTGGATCCAACCGGTTTAGAAAAACTTATCATATTTACAATACTACCCTTGTGTCATGTTTTATACTTGATGGATTTCAACCGATATAAAATGTCGATATAAAAAACCTTTTTTCATGTGTATAAAATGTTATATTTATCTTATACTTTCCAAATCACTTTTATTTAAATATACCTCATAAATTTTATTATTTTTAAGTTTAAACTTATTATGAAATTTTTTTGAATGTAAATATTTGAAATAATTCATTTTCAATAATGTATTGATATTTGTGTTATATTTTATATGTGATGCATTTACTTTAATTTTTTAGTAAATAAAGTGATTTATTGCCTTAATGAACCTTTTTAGAATTATTATTTATTTAATTAAATTATGTGATATTTTATTTCATAATTTATTAAATTGATGACTTTTTAGAAGCACTAAACTCAATTTATCTTTTGTGGATATTTAATGGGTTATTTCTAAACCCAATAAAATCTCCTAAATTTTATCGTAAAAAGTCTATTTTTCTATTCTTCCTTAAGGTGTGTTCACTTTAAAGGATTGATTTGGGAGAGAGTGAATAGATTAACTTAAGGGGATTTGAAAGTGAATTGATTGTTGTTTTTTTGAGGGGATTTGGAGGTGAGTGAGAGTCTTGAAAGTAAAATTTGTGAAAATTAGTATAAGATTTGACTGATATGATAGATAAAAAAATGTTTAATTGGTAAAAAATGAAGATTACCAAAATGTCCCCAGTTATAAAAGTAATAATAATAATATTATTATTATTATTATTATTATAAGTAAAATACATACAAAATATATACATTAGATGGAAACCATTACATATGTTTTACTGCACATGTTTTAAAGTTGAAAACCATAAGCACTTTCATGAACTTATCACTGTGTGACAAAGCTATAGTGCAGTCGATTACATTATTAATAGATTCGACTATGCTAAAATCTTTGTACATATTTTGAGAATCAGTGCTGTGTGATATGTTGAGAAGAAAAAAATTTCAAAATGTTTTGCATGTGAAAGTCGACTATGTGCGACACACATTCGACTGTGTTTGCTGTCTGATTTGAAATTCTGTTATGCTCTTGCCTCTAATGGCTATATTTTCAAAAGTTAGTTGAGCATTGATGACTTGGTCAACTGTATTAAATGTGTTTTGTTTTTGGTTGACTGAGAGCTACCAGGTTGACTGTCTGTTATAACTGTGATAATCCAGTCGACGTATTCGATTGGGAAACAGTCTGTTTAACAGAAATCTATAAATAGGCTGAACATGAATCTATTCAGAGACTTTTGATGATCTAACAATTTCATTTCTGTTTCAGATTGAATTCTCTGTTTTAAGAGTTCCAAGAATTCTCCAAGAAGACCATGGTGGTCTTTCTTGAAGGAGATTCAAAGGGAGATAGTCTGCGCACACATTGCTTGATCATATTCTGAGTAAAGAAGGTGCTTCTGGTTTGATCACGTGAGGCTTGACATCCTTGAAGACTACTGCAATTTTTCTGGCTTGGCATCTGTGAAGTCTGCTGGTTTTTGGACTTGCTATGGTTGTAGGGGATAGACTTGTTTAAGTCTTGTTCACTTTGAGGATTGTTCAAAGTGGTGTTTGGCAGATTGCAGAAGAGGGGACATCTTGCTGCAAGTCTTGTTGTTCTTGTTGCCTATATTTTGGTTTTGGGTTAGAAAGGAGATTTATATTTTTGACATGAGGTCTTCTATAGATTCCTTGTTGTAAAAACCGCAACCATTATAGTGCATTTGCTTCCTGGGTTGGAAGGACACTAGATGTAGGCATTGTATGCCGAACCAGTATAAAACCAGTGTTTGATTTTCTCTATCCCTTCACTTTTACTTTACAGTCAACTTTACTTTTAACGTAGTCAACTACGTTTCTCCGCTGCACACAAATTTTCATTACTTGCATTTCAAGAAAGTTTAAAAAGTTGCATACTTTGATTACAAGATTGCGAAAATATTTTGTTTTTGATACAACACCAATTCACCCCCCTCTTGGTGTAAAAACGAAGCCTACCTATTTTCCAACACCAGTGAAATCGAATACATGTGAGCGGAACCAAATATAATTAAGCGAGAACTGAGTACAAGCATCATTTGCATTTCTTCTCTGCATTGGAACTGAATACTCGAAAATGGAAATCGAATATACACCCTTAAGAATTGAATACAACTCACGTTCAACTCCTTCTTTAAGCTCTGATCGTCATCTTCTTCGTCTTCAAATATGTTCATCTTCATCTTCAACGGAAGGCGAATATACGATTTCAAAAGAAATCACTCCAAATCTCAACAGATTAACGGGTGACGAGAAAAATGAATATCTTACAAATCCATTTAAATCAATCTTTGAGGGTAAAGTTTGTGAGAATTTGAGGGTAAAGTTTGTGAGAATTAGTGTAGGATTTGATTGATGTGACATATTTAAAAAATTAGTTTAATTGGTAGAAATTAAATATTACCAAAATGCCCCTAGTTATTAAATTAATATAAAATGTTATTTTGTAATGTTATATTTAAATGTAAAAATGTTTATAGAGAGAGCAAATTTATTAATAATTATTAAAATTAATTTTTAAATATTAAAAAAAATATAATGCAGTAAAATGAATTTATTTTTAAATGTAGTATTTGTTTGTAATATAATTTCCTACCAAGTAGTATCAATTTATTTGTTACGAAAGTCAGATTCATTAATTTTAAACAAACATATAATTAAACAGAGTTATAATATTACATAACTTAAAAAAAAGTCCCAACATAATAACATACAAATATATTATTAATAGTTCATGATGATTGATGAGTCGATATTTTATTGATTTCACTTAGTTTATTGTGCTAGAATTAATCAGGGAATTGTGCTTAATTGTCCGGTATTTTCCCGTTTTTCATAATTATGCTTAATTTGACCGGAAATTCTAATTTTAGTTAATTTGAATTTTCTGAGCTAATTATTTGCATTATTATTTTCAGGGAAAATTTTGGAAATACAATTTGGGACATTTGGAGTGCTATCAAATAAGTCAAGACTCTTCACATAGACATTTCAAATTTAATTACTTTGAAACTTAGTAGTCTAGATAGTTTTTAATTAAACTTGTAAACATTGGGCCAATTTTTGGCAAAATAGTTTGAGCCCAAATAGGAAACATGACATGGCACCTAGGGTTTTTCAAAGTAGGTGGATCCCACCTCATTTTTTGAAGGACACAACACCTTAGAAAGTGGCAACCGTCACATTTGAAGACCATACATTCTCGGTAGATTCATTTGGAGGTGGGCTGTAACGTATTTTTTTTTAGAGCTTTGATATATGTTTATTTTTTTCTTAGATTTTGGATGAATGGAAAGAGGCCAGCTGCTACACATTTTTATTCTCTTCATTTTTCATTAAATTACACGTTGCTGCTGCTTGGTAGAAGGATTAATGTCACAACTTTGAGAGATTGAAAGACAGAATTCACTTTTCTTTCTTCCAAACGTGGTGATCTTAATTGCTTGGGGGTTGGTGCTTTGACTTCATTTAGAAATAGCTACTGCGTACAACATTTCTTTTATTTTAAGATGAAAAGATGATAAGATGGGGGAGTATACGTGTGCACGGTGTGTGTTTGAGAGTGAAGAAATTGCATTTTAATTTGGAGATTGCTTCAATGCAAAGCACGTGATGCAGGTCTTGGTTTCCTAAATGATAGTAACCTTTTGTTTTGTCTTTATGAAATGCAAAGTAGATTAGGTGAGTCTAGGAGGTTGGGATGTGACTAGGTAATGAGTTCTCCTTTCTTTATTTCTTTTATTTCTTTGT
>NW_014543107.1:279459-301242 GCF_000741045.1 Vigna radiata var. radiata | reverse complement strand
AGGACCTATCTTGGAAGCTCATTTAATGCATTTAAGAAATTGAATAGTAAAGCTATAGAAGGTGTTGGGCTGTCACGGTTTTTGATGAGAAAATTATGCTTTCATTTTTTTGTTCTTCATTCAACACATGCACTGACCCATTCGGTTCTCTTCTTTGCACACGGTCTTTAGAAAATTAGCCTAGCACATGTGATGTCTTGGAGAATGGAGCTGACCGGTACACTTCTTTTCGTTTGCAACGTTAATTCCCTTAGCTTTAGGTGGTGCAGATTTTATTGATTGTGTGGGGTCACGACTGTGAGGTGATTAGCTTAAGGCAATATCTTGGATGATGCATCACACGGTGTACAAAATTGTCACGGCTGAATCAACTAGGTTATTTAGTGATATTGTTTTTCTGATTTTGGCTTTGAGAGATGAGATGCGTACGGGTTACTCATTGCATTTTACTTTTTGCCACTTGCAACCATTTGCCATACCATTACCGTGATGAAGATGCATTTTGTTTAGTAGATTATTGTTGCAATTTTCAATTCTCGTTCAACGTTTACTTTCTTTTATTCCAGCCACATGCATTTGCTTAATCATTAATTGTTTTTCAATTGCTTCACTCGTTTTAGTGGGCATTTCAATTTCATTTCCAACTTACATGTTTTCTAATTTAGTAATTTCATTTTTAATAACGTTATTTACATTCACAAAATCTTTTATCAAAACCCCCCCACTTCGTGTTAGACCTGAGACTCGAACCACAGTTTGGTCCTTGAGAGACGACCTAGGGGTCATTCCCTAGCTATACTACATTTCTTATATGCAATCAAATTTGTATGGGGTGCGACACCCATCAAATTTTGGCGCCGTTGTCGGGGACCAATGGTTCGGTTTTAGGTCTTTTGTTGTGTTAGTGTGTGTTTTATCTTGTCTTGTGTTGTGAGTGTGTCGTTCTGTTCTGTGTGTGATGTTATGTGTTGTTGCATTTAGGTAGCTTTAGTTGAATATTTTCATTGCTTTCTTCTTTTCCCTCTTTCTTTCTCATGTCTACCTATTTTGGTTATGTGGATACTGTTTATTCTACATATATCCATGACTTTGATTCTCCTTCGGCAGTTAACTCTGATATTGCTTCTCATGCATATTCTGCTAACTTTTATGTTGAGAACAGTACGGTTCCTCCTCCATCTCATGAGAGTGCTCCTAGGGAGCTGTGTCCACTTGATGAGGAGGATATTTGTTGTGTTTTCAACACTGGACTGATACATTTGCTACCTAGGTTTCATGGTTTTGTAGGTGAATTCCCACGTAGACATTTGGAGGAGTTCTACACATTATGCTCTTCAATGAAACCTCCAGATGTCCCAGATGATGATCACATGTTTTTAAGGGCATTTCCACATTCATTACAAGGAGCAGTAAGGGATTGGCTTTATGGTCTCCCTCTAGGATCCATCACTTCTTGGGAAGATTTGAAGCACCAGTTTCTAGACAAATTCTCCCATGTGCGGTATGGTTATAGCGACGATCCTGGGTGGACTGATCCTAACTTGGGATGGTATGGTACTTCACAGCATCAATATCAGGAACCATCATTCCAGACTCCTTATATGCCTTTCCTAGTCCAGGAACCACAACAGCTGCAGTTTCATGAGCCTGCCCAAGCAACTCCTCATCCTTCCACTACTTCTGAGCCTACATTGAAGGAGTTACTGAGGCAGATA
This sequence comes from Vigna radiata var. radiata, assembly GCF_000741045.1. Lineage (NCBI taxonomy): Eukaryota > Viridiplantae > Streptophyta > Magnoliopsida > Fabales > Fabaceae > Vigna > Vigna radiata. The sequence continues at coordinate 299,527 of NW_014543107.1, read as the reverse complement.
GCCATGCAGAACATTCAGTTCCAGCAAGAGACCAGAGCTTCCATTCAGAGTTTGACTGATCAGATAGGGCAGATGACTACTCAGCTCACCGAGGAACAATCTCAAGTTTCAGAGGAATCACCATTTCAGACTGTTCAGATTCCAGATGATGTTGGTGCCATCCAAATAGGAGATGGGGAGCAGAGTCATGAGCTTAATATTATGCCACCTACTTTCCCACCCTCTTATACCCCCACTCTTGCGTCTGAGGAGACTGATGAAGAATTGGAAGACCAGACATATATGAGCAACACTTTTGAGATAGGTAGACCAACTTCACCTTCCACCACCCTACCAATCTTCAGGGAAGTGGAGGTAAACATACCTTTGATTGATTATCTTGTTGATGATTATGCTGATGATAGGTATGTTGATGATTATATTGCTGATGAACATGCTTTTAATTCTCCCTCCTTGCATGATGAGAACCACTGTTTGATATCACATTTGAATGTTTGTTCTCCATGCACTGAACATGAATCTGAGACTGTGATTGATATTGTTTCTATGTCTGAAAGCGATTCATGTTCTGAAGGTATATCTGAGGGTCAGCTTGTTACACTGGGATTGGGTGTTATACCTCTGCATATTATTTCTTTGGAACCATATTGCACTAACCATGTTGCAGGAGGTACATATGAATTTGACCAACACACACCCATGGTGGAAGACAAGGGTACCAGTATACACAAAAGCTTGAAGATCAATAGGCACCAGCTGAACCCACTCATCAACAATCATTGCTTCTTAGATCCAACTGTGGAGGACATCTCCCTGCTCGATCAAATCTAGAGGATGAAGCAGTTCTTCCTCAACACCTCCTTTCTAACTCCAGTGGTGAAGAATATCTCCCTGACAGTCCAAAATTGACAACTGTCACCTTGATCAGGGGAGTTTTCTTCTTCCCTTCTCTTCCCTTCCCGCTTTTATTGCACTTGTCCTTGATCTGTTGATTATTATTATTTCTGATCTTATGCTTGTGACACATTGAGGACACTGTGTCCTTTAAGTGTGGTCTATTGGGGGAGACGTTGATTTGTCTTTGATTAGTTTCTGTTTTCTGCGTTAATTTTTTTTTCTACGTAGTTTTGTTGTGTCTTGTGTACAGTTTTGCATGTTTTTCTTGAATTCTGGACTGTGATTAGGTTGTCAGCTTTCTTTCACTGCATTGATACTATGATTGTTTGATCATTGCTTTTCTTTGATTGGAAGATGATCGTGATGTTTGAGATGTTGAATTGATTGTGACAGAAATGACCCTGTTTGAGATTTGAGCCACTTGATATTCTTTCTTGTGTGTGATATGTCTCTTGATTGCTTGCACATATGCCTTGGCTTGACTCTTTTTGATGTTTCTTGATTGATATGCATGTTTGAAAGTGATAAAGGNAGCTTTGTTGTTGAGCCTTTCTAGCCAAATGAGCCTACCCTGTTTTGATCCATTGATGACCCCTTTTGAGCCTATGCTTTCCCCATTTCTTTGTTTTGAAGCTTATACACTAGCCCTAAGTGAAAAACCATGTTTACCTTAACCTTAGGGAATTTTCGAGCTTTGGAATTGTTTTGGGAATAAGTGTGGTCTCCTGGGAGATTATGATGAATTGGCTAGTTGGTTCCTCTTCTTGCTTTTGTTTTGTGAATATGATGAGTATCTTGTCTCTTACAAAGAAAAAAAAATTCAGAAAAATGAGAAAATTTAAAAAAAAAGTAAATTATGTGAATAACGGAGTCAAGAAGAGGATTGAATTAGAGGGTTTTGGGTGTGATTTGACTGTGTTTTCACTTGTTCCCCATTGCTCCTCTATTCCTTTTGGTTTGTAGTTTCTCATCCATATTATATCCTCCCTTTTCCTTGACCCCATTGCATCCATAAAAGACCTTTTAATTTGAACATGCATATGTTTTGAGTGTTCATATTAGAGACTTGTCAAGACTGTTGTTGCTTGCTTTCTTGAGTGCATTGAGTTGACATTGTTTACCCTAGACACTTGAGAGAATCACTGATAGTGCATTTGTGAGGTTCTGTTGCTTTTGATTCATATCTTGAACTGATTGATCATTTTGCCATGTCTTGAATTGCTTGGATGATTTCTCTGAGTATCTGTTTTCTCTGATTCAGTTTTGGATATTGTCTACTTCTTATCTCTATCCATATTTCTTGAGAATTGTGTAATTCTGTTTGTTTCTATCCCTGTTAGTCTTTGTTGTCTGTTTGTTGAGTCTGTGTCAATTCCCTGATGTCCGTTGACTGTTCCCTGGTTTTCGTCTTGGTTTTGCCCAGGAGTGCAAAAGACTAAGTGTGGTCTATTTTGATGAGTCGGTATTTTATTGATTTCACTTTGTTTATTGTGCTAGAATTAATCAGGGAATTGTGCTTAATTGTCCGGTATTTTCCCATTTTTCCTAATTATGCTTAATTTTACCGGAAATTCTAATTTTAATTAATTTGAATTTTTTGAGCTAATTATTTGCATTATTATTTTTAGGGAAAATTTTGGAAATACAATTTGGGACATTTGGAGTNCTATCAAATAAGTCAAGACTCTTCAAATAGACATTTCAAATTTAATTACTTTGAAACTTAGTAGTCTAGATAGTTTTTAATTAAACTTGTAAACATTTGGCCAATTTTTGGCAAAATAGTTTGAGTCCAAATAGGAAACATGACATGGCACCTAGGATTTTGCAAAGTAGGTGGACCCCACCTCATTTTTTGAAGGACACGACACCTTAGAAAGTGGTAGCCGTCACATTTGAAGACCATACATTCTCGGCAGATTCATTTGGAGGTGGGCTGTAACGTATTTTTTTTAGAGCTTTGAACCATGTTTATTTTTTTCTTAGATTTTGGATGAATGGAAAGAGGCCAGCTGCTACACCTTTTTTTTCTCTTTAGTTTTCATTAAATCACACGCTGCTGCTGCTTGGTAGAAGGATTAATGTCACGACTTTGAGAGATTGAAAGACAGAATTCACTTTTCTTTCTTCCAAACGTGGTGATTTAATTTCTTGGGGGTTGGTTCTTTGACTTCATTTAGAAATAGCTACTATGTACAACATTTCTTTTATTTTAAGATGAAAAGATGATAAGATGGGGGAGTGTACGTGTGCACAGTGTGTGTTTGAGAGTGAAGAAATTGCATTTTAATTTGGAGATTGCTTCAATGCAGAGCATGTGATGCAGGTCTTGGTTTCCTAAATGATAGTAACCTTTTGTTTTATCTTTATGAAATGCAAAGTAGATTAGGTGAGTCTAGGAGGTTGGGATGTGACTAGGTAATGAGTTCTCCTTTCTTTATTTCTTTTATTTCTTTGTTAATGAAGAAGTTGATAGGATGGAGTTAGGTGTAGGTGCACGGTACTAGGACCTATCTTGGAAGCTCATTTAATGCATTTAAGAAATTGAATAGTAAAGCTATAGAAGGTGTTGGGCTGTCACGGTTTTTGATGAGAAAATTGTGCTTTCATTTTTTTGTTCTTCATTCAACAGATGCGCTGACCCATTCGGTTCTCTTCTTTGCACACGGTCTTGAGATAATTAGCCTAGCACATGTGATATCTTTGAGAATGGAGCTGATCGGTACACTTCTTTTCATTTGCAGCGTTAATTCCCTTAGCTTTCGGTGGTGCAGATCTCATTGATTGTGTGGGGTCACGACTGTGAGGTGATTAGCTTAAGGCAATATCTTGGGTGATGGATCACACAGTGTACAAAATTGTCACGACTGAATCAACTAGGTTATTTAGTGATATTGTTTTTCTGATTTTGGCTTTGAGAGATGAGATGCATACGGGTTACTCATTGCATTTTACTTTTTGCCACTTGCCATCATTTGCTATACCATTACCGTGATGAAGATGCATTTTGTTTAGTATATTATTGTTGCAATTTTCAATTCTCGTTCAACGATTACTTTCTTTTATTCCAGCCACATGCATTTGTTTAATCATTAATTGTTTTTCAATTGCTTCACTCATTTTAGTGGGCATTCCAATTTCATTTCCAACTTACTTGTTTTCTAATTTAGTAATTTCATTTTTAATAACGTTATTTACATTCACAAAATCTTTCATCAAAACCCCCCTCACTTCGTGTTAGACCTGAGACTCGAACCAGAGTTTGGTCCTTGAGAGACAACCTAGGGGTCATTCCCTAGCTATACTGCATTTCATATATGCAATCAAATTTGTATGGGGTGCGACACCCATCAATGACCTTGCTTCAGTGATGTATCGTTGCAATGTATTGAAACGATATTGTATTGGCATCCCTATTAGACGTCTTGTATGGGATGGATGCGAAGATAAAAAGTTGAAGCATTGTCTGAATAAGTTCTGATCTTCAATGTTCATAGTTTGTAATTATTTGTTGCAGTTCATCTATTATTCGAGAATCCATCTGATTTGCATTTCACTAAGTTGACCAAAAGCATAAAAGTACGAAAACTGATGTCAAAGATAATAACATTAAAAAATAGGTAATGTAAGTTTTCAAACACATAAGTCAATTTAACCAAAGAAGTCATGTAATACAATCTTAGAATAGTAATCAACTTAATCATCTAAGTGGTGAAGAATTAAGTTAACATTCTGATTGAGGTGAGCAAATTGTTGATTCATGTCGAGGGATAGGTTTGCCAAGTTAGCTTCAATACTTTGAACCCACACTTGCATTTGTTCCATACCCTGCATTTTGTGTTGCAAGTCTTGTACCCCCTCCCACATTTGAGTCATCATATTAGGATTTGAAAGATCTAGAGGAGGTTGCACAGGGTTTTCATGATGTTGTGGTTGGTCTTCTTCTTCATCATTGCCGACATCGTGTTGCCAAATGTAACGCCCCGGCAACTTACAGGGAATATTGACTGCCCCCACAGATCAACACGAGGCTTTCTAGTGTGCTTTGTCCTCACTCACACACTTTCCGAGAAAACCTCTCGGAATGTCACCCATCCCATAATTACTCTAGGCTAAGCACGCTTAACCATGGAGTTCTTATGAGTTAGGCTACCGAAAAACAAATGCATTTGTTGATATGAGTAGCCAAATCAATTCCTTTAAGCTATCCTTCAACTCTATAGTCCCATACCTATACATTCTCTAGATCCCTCTCATTCCAGTGTATGTTTGATTCGTCCATGTGCCCCTTCCACTGGAAGCCTGCCAGGAGCCGCTCCTTGTCCATGCCTCTTGCACCGACGATCACTCCCCGCCCTCGTCAGTGCACGGGTGTCACATGCCCACCAGCTTTCGCATGGTTTGTCCTCAAAACGCACCGTACTGGGAGAGGCTAGGCTCTGATACCATATGTAACGCCCCGACAACTTACAGGGAATATTGACTTCCCTCACAAATCAACATGAGGCTTTCCAATGTGCTTTGTCCTCACTCACACTTTCCGAGAAAACTTCTCGGAAGGTCACCCATCCCATAATTACTCTAGGCTAAGCACGCTTAACCATGGAGTTCTTATGAGTTAGGCTACCGAAAAGCAAATGCATTTGTTGATATGAGTAGCCANATCAATTCCTTTAANCTATCCTTCAACTGTATAGTCCCATACCTATACATTCTCTAGATCACTTTCATTCCGGTGTATGTTCGATTCGGCCACGTGCCCCTTTCATTGGAAGCCTGGCAGGAGCCGCTCCTTGTCCATGTCTCTTGCACCGGCGATCACTCCCTGCCCTCGTCAGTGCCCAGGTGTCATGGACAAGGAGCGACATTTGCTTTTCGGTATGATCGTCGGTGCAAGAGGCCTGGTGCAGGGGGCACGAACAAGGAGCGACTCCTGGCACGCTTCCAGTGGAAAGGGTACATGAACGAATCGAACATACACCGGAATGAGAGGGATCTAGAGACTGTATAGGTATGGGACTATATGGTTGAAGGATAACTTAAAGGAATTGATTTGGCTACTCATATCAACAAATGCATTTGCTTTTAGGTAGCCTAACTCATAAGAACTCCATGGTTAAGCGTGCTTAGCCTAGAGTAATTATGGGATGGGTGACCTTCCAGGAAGTTTTCTCGGAAAGTGTGTGAGTGAGGACAAAGCACACTGGACAGCCTCGTGTTGATGTGTGGGGGCAGTCAGCAATTCCTGTTAGTTGCCGAGATGTTACTCCAAACACCGTTGACATTAACAATAATACTACATTGGTCCCAATATGAGTGCTGGCATTGACATCAACATGTACTCCACAATATTGCATGATTTGGGTGATCAGGACACCATATGGTAGGGGTGTGTCACCGACCTTGCATTTAAGTATATGCTGCTTCATGTGATGAGGCCAATTGATAACTATATTATTGTTAAGCACCCATATCATAAAGGTATCCTCCTGTAATAACCTTGCAAAATTTCCAGGTCATGGAGTCAACATGTGCACAATAACCTAATGCAGAAGTCTATCATTAATATTCAAAGAACCAACTGTTTTAACACGTAGACCCTGAATTTCTGGTCTAACCATAGTAGTTAATGCCATCTCTCGATCATAGGGAAAATCATTTGGGATTGTCGAATAACACAATTTTTGACCCTCATACTTCATATTAGCAATATTCAACCAATCGGCAGGTTTCAATCTGATTCTTCTCTTGTGAACCTCATTGAGCAAATATCCATTTATGGAAATCTTCAGATTTGAATAAAAAACTTTGATTAAATATGGATAGAAGGGTCCCTGCAATGTAAGAAATTCGACCACCCCTTTTAATATAAGATGATGTTGGAAAAATAACCCTGAAACGGAAAATGACTCAAAATTCATTAACTTTGGAAGAACAATATTCCTAATGTAGAAATCAGTTGCATAGTTTTCTATATGATGGCTGTGAGTGAAGAAACGATGCTGATCTAATTGTTCTACAACAAATGGTCTGACATTAGTTGCATCTGCTAGCTCATTTACGGTTTCTTCTCCCTTACGACTTTTTCTAGGTCTTTTTGTTGATGAAGAGGCCATTTCAGAATTTCTTGAACAAAACAATTAATGAAAAGAAGAACAAGGTAAGTCATAACAAATTATTGAATATTAAAAATAAGAACAACCAAAGACAAACGATTAGATAATAACCATAACCATAATTTCAAATAGATCATTGATCAAAATTAAGAAGTCATAATTACATTACAGGTACATCTCATAAGAAAGAAGTAATACAAGTAGTCAGATAACACATCATAACAATCACCGCCTGAGATCATTTTACATAATTTATTCCACCGCTTGTGTGGTGGAAGTCCCATCAACCTCTTCACACATGTGGGGTTTCCACATAAGAAGTCATAACATTGCTCGAGCAATGTTTCATCAGCAATGTTCATAGCACTCGACATGTCATAAATGTCGACTTTTGTATATGTGTAGTTCGGGGTGCGACGAAGAATCTCCGTTTGGGAATGGAGTATTTGATTTCTATCTTCCATTACTAAGACTTGACGCTCGACTGCATTAGAAATTACACCAAAATGAACATTTGATGAGCTAAGGACATTGGTGAAACCGTCCAAGCAAGTCGTCAACTTATCAAATTGAGAATCAATGACATCGACCATAGGTGCCTTCCTTTTGGAACTTCGTGAGGATGAAGTTCCACTGAATGGGACGGAAGGCACAAATTGAGTCTGCCTTGGACTATATTCATCCACAGATGGAGGAGGTGATGGTGCAGTTGGGTCTCTATACCCCGTCCAGTCAGGCTGTTCTGGAATGAACTTAATATTTTGATTCAGATCAACACTCACACGAGGACAAACCCGCAGTCGATGTGCTTGACGAGCAGTCCGAACACCACTCCCAGTAGCTCGATAAGCCGCTCATAACTCCACCATTAAATCGTAGTGTCTGATATTATTCACTCTCCACTTTGCGGCACTTGGCCTCGACTGCACAATGTACATTACAAATATAGTGGTTAATATTATGTGTTATAAGAATCCACAAAATCTGAGTATTTATTTTAAAATACCTGAATGGGGTCCATCCAAACTTCATCCTCAACATCAAGTCTCACAATAATGGGGTTCCAAGCAAAACCACTTAATCTAGAAAAGAGGTCATGTACCTCACGCCATTTATCTTTCAAGACTTTCTAACGATTTTTAACATTATTTTTCGTAATGGCGACATACCCGGAGCTATGAAGATTATCAACTATGTTATTGTATGCTTGGGATGTCCAACTTCCATCAACCTTATTACCAATTCGTGATTCCTCAATCATACAGTGTAAAAGACGTGCGTCCATGTCCTTTATCCACTTAATGAACTCTCTGGTAGGTCTAGAGGGCTCAATGGCGGCTGCCTTACCTCTGCTCATTTTATACCGACTTGATAAACAAAATAGTAAGAAATTAAGATTAAACATCCATAATATAATGTTCTTGTCATACTCATAACATCAAATAGTCATACAACACAATAAAATACAATAACTAAGAGTTTTGATAATCTCGCCACATATGATCTGCTATGGAATCCCTGATACTACTACCCATCCTATGATCCTCTTCCCTAACTTGAGATGATGAAACATTATGCTCTTCACTTTCATTCAACTCATTATCAACTTCATCAAGTAATGAGTCATCGTTATCCATGCTACGAAGGAAGTTGTGCAAGATACAACATGCTGATATAATGTTTGTCATTGTCTCCAATCCATAATGTGGTTCAGTGCCACATGCAATGATAAGGAATCATTTTTTAACACACCAAAAGTTCTTTCAATGACATTTCTCAACGATGAATGTCGATGATTAAACAACTCGCGTGGATTTTGTGGTCTTCTACGTGTATATTCCTTAAGGTGATATCTTACGCCTCTATATGGAGTCAAAACCGTGCTTTTCAACATAAATCCAGCATCACTGATGTAGTATTATCCTACAATTTTGCACATATACAGGTATTTAGTAACTACGCACATATACAGGTATTTAGTCATGAACATTGCAATGTAGACACTAACCTTGGGGGATAACCAACAGATCATTTCGATCAAGAGAATTTTTTAAAATTCTTGAATCAAATGCAGTGCCTTCCCACCCAGCAAGAACATATGTGAATTTCATGTCAAAATCACACGCTGCAAATACATTTTGAGTTGGCCAATCTTTTCTTCCTCGAAATCTCGGAGCATCACATCTTGGCACCTTTACACGAACATGAGTACCGTCTATGGCCCCTAAACAATCCTAAACATACAAATAAGAAGTCATCATAAAACTCAAATTTTGTTATCATCCTTTGATGAAAGAACATCTAGAAATATGTTTAAATGATTACCTTAAAGTACGGGTAAAATCGATTATTGCTCAAGACATATGGATGAACCTCATTTCCCGAGGGTTGAATTAGAAATTCAGATTCCAAAGTTAAGATAGCATCGAAGACATTGTGAAAGTGTCTAGTAACCGTCGAACCCGACCGATGATTTTAGTCTTTCACAAAGATTAATAAATGCCTCTGGACCCATCCTAATAATATCGCGGCACCGATTAGTATTAATGACTTGGGCCCAAGCCCATTAGCTAGTCAAAGAACCATTTATGTTAAGAATAATAAAGAGCAACTCTAGGAGCATCCAGAAAAGTCCATCATAGACCAAACCATCATGAATGAAGGGTAGAAAGCTTGAAGAAAAGAAACCGAATGGCGCTGAGCGGCCACCCTGCACCGCTCAACGCTGGCGTGCTAATTCCAGACTTAATAGCACGTAATCAATGTGGCCAGCACCTGTTTCATGCCTGCATATGTGGCAGCCGATCCTTACTCTGTGGCTAACTATCAACACCCTTAGATGACAGTTGGGATAGCCTAAATACATTATAAAAGGCACCCATCAGATTTTATGAAAACAATTTTGGATTATGAGAGAAATTCTTCTGATGCTAATTGCCAGCCACTTTCTCTGCACCAAGATCCAATTCATATCTTCTTCTTCTTTCACTACAACTTCCTTCCTTAAATGGAAGGCCGTATGAGTTGTATCCATTTCACCTAAGCACAACATCCATTCCCACCGAACATCACCTTCTCCGCTGCCAGTTTCCCCTAATTCCGTTGCCATATTTCATATTGCTTCCGCTGAGCCAAGTCTCGCTGGTCTATGTTGATTCTGTCACCACCCACAGTGCTTTATCCTACCACCTACAACATAATACAAAATTGTTAACAAGCTTTCCCCCACTACAAAAATCAGTTAGTTAAACACTTTCACACTTCATCAACCTTGGCTACCAGTTCCAGGATGCTTCAGCTAACTCCTCGAATTGCACCTTCACCAAAGTCCACGAACTACACCAACTGGACGAACTTGACAAAGCTTCACCTCACAACGTTAACAGCACCTTCATATACCTCCACTTTCTTCCCAACTCCTTCACCTGCAACACAAACAAAACACAGCAAGTGTACCAGATCGTATCAAGTAATAATAAATGGTAAGTCCAAGTATCGTTTTCCCAAGAGACTCATGACACTAAACTGTTGTGCTTTTGCTTAACCAATCAAGACTATAAGAACAATATTTTTGGGGTTTTCTGAATATAAGTACGGAAAAATAAACATGAATGCAATTTGATCAATTGAGGTTACACACAAAAGTGGATGGATGATGTTGATAATATGAGATGGATTTGTTGCTAGGGTTCAGATTTCACTCAATCACTCTCATATATCTACTCTTCTTACTTAATTCACTTATTTATCATATTGCCATGCAAACTTTCTTGGTCTACCCTTAACCCAATTCCTTGGTGAAAAGAGCCTATTACTAATTACCGACTTGCTATCCCTAGCCTCCCCTAGTAACTAACAATGCATGATAAACAGAAGCAAAATATAATTGATCATCCTACCCCTATTCCTAGGCGGTATTAGCATAATCAAGGAATTCTCCCCGGTTCATGACATTATTGTACGCTCTCGTATCAATAAAGACAAACAATATTTACCGAATGAGTTAAATGATAAAAGCATTAAGCAAAGGTAAGGAACCCAACAATTGATAAATCAAGCATATGCAAGCATATAAAGAAAATAAGAATTTGGATATAAGAGAGTTTAGAGGTTACATCTTTCCCAAGCAACAAATAAGATTAGTACTCCATCATCATGGAGAAACTAAGTGAGCAATGGAATGAAAGAGATAGAAACGCTAAAAGGAGAAAAGGAGAGTTGTCACCATCTCCAAATCTACCCCTAAAGGGGTGAAAAGTGTGTTTCTGTGTCTAAGCCATCAAAAGATACATTCTTTAGAGTGTTTTGGCCTTTAAATAGGGCATAAAAATAACAGAAAACAAATCCTAGCCCAAACAGATCATAAAAATAACAAAAAACAGGTCCAAGCCCAAACAGATCATAAAAATTGCACAAACTAGCCAAAAACTTGTTCTGTTGACTTTTTCTACATTCTGGTTGACTTTTCAGCACTTTGGTTGACTGGTTAACTTTTCTGGTTGACCGATTGACTTTTCTACATTCTGTTTGACTTTTCTGCACTCCAACCATTTGATACTTCAACCTTTCTTTCAATTCATTCCAAAAACCTACAAAATCAAGGGAATTTAATGATAAAATCATAAAACATGTCCTCAACTCTTTTATTCACAAAAGTAAAGAAAAATCATGAGTCAAAACAAGTTTCTAAGTCAACAAGGGTGCATTTCATATCAAAATTAAGTATAAAAATAACGGTTTTTCAACCGTTATCAGCTGCTACATGGTGGTGCATCGTCAGCTTCGTCACCATGGACACACTCTGCAGGTCCATCATTCTTCACGAACTACACCAACGGGCAACAACAGGTCCAACGTTATTCACGGCCCACACTGGCAGCAAAGGATGAGGAGGAGAAGAAGAAGAAAGGAATACAGTTGGGAACCGAATACTCCCTAGCGTAACCGAATACAACAACCCTTCCTTTTCACCGGAACTGAATACAACGATCGTGTAACCGAATACAACACTCTGAAATTTCATTTGCTTCATCGGAATCGAATACTCCAGACTGTAACCGAATCAACCGACTTCCTTCTTCCTCTTCAGCCACATGCTTCATCTTCACCTAACCATTTGCTTCCCTTCAAAACAGACCACCCTTCTTCGTCTTCAGCACTCAAAGAAGGCCACACACATGCCTCCAGCCTGCAACAACATATCAACATTTCACAGCTGCACATTGTTAAAATTTGATGGGTGTCGCAACCCATGCAAATTTAATGTGCAATTAGGAATGCAGTATAACTAGGAAGTGACTCCTAGGTCGTCTCTCAAGGACCAACTACGGTTCAGGAATTAAGTCAAACACGAAGTGGGGGGGAGATTGTGAAGAGTTTTGTGAATGCGGATAGATAAAATCAAAACACAGATCCAAACAGAAATGCAGACAGAAATGTAAAAACGAAATCAAATACAGAATAAAAATGGTCGGTCATTAACTCAATTACTATGCTTCCAATCACATATTAAAGACAAGTACACACTACTCTAATCTAAATCCAACACGAATCACCCAACTAAGCGAAGGGTAATTTGATCTTCAGAATTGCAAACTAAGAGAATATGTTTGAAGTGGGTTTTAGGCCTAACTCAACCCCACAAAACCGGCTTGTAAGAATAAGGTTTGCACCTCACTTATATGTTATAAATTGGCCTTATCTCTAGTCGATGTGGGACTTCCAACACACCCCCTTCATGCCGAGGTATAGACATCTCATGCGTGATAGTAGAAATTGGGTGGTCCAATATTGGCCCGACAACTGGTGGAATAGAAAGAGAAATGCCCACTTAGAACTCGCTAGGATAGACTTTAACCATGGCTCTGATACCATGTTAGAAGTAGGTTTTAGGCCTAATCAACCCCACAAAATCGGCTTGTAAGAATGAGGTTTGCACCTCACTTATATATTATAAATTGGCCTTATCTCTAGTCGATGTGGGACTACCAACAGAATGCAATGCACAAATCTAATCAGTCATGCACCATACAATCTAATCAACTAAGCGACGATTAAACACCGATTGGGCAACTAAGCGTATACCCAATCGCAAGCACAAAACAAATTAAATATTGAGCCAAATCAGAGCAACAACATAGCAATTAAAGTGCAGAGGACTCGCAAATAAACTACTATAACCTCTAATCCAACACAACTAACCGACTAAGCAAAGGTTAATCATGCTATCATAATCACGAACTAAGCGAACGTAATACACCTATTCCATCTGATGTGCTCTATACAAATTGATCAACTAAGCGAAGATGCAATCACCAATCGGCCAACTAAACGTATACCCGTTGCAAGAACACAGTCAGATTTCACAGAATGCCAGGCAGAGCAGAATAAACACAAGAACAGTCCAAGAAATCTCAAGGAAACAAAGTAATTTTATTAATGACCAACCCGCCTAACCTAAACTAACATGACAGTTAAATTATCACTACCAAACAGACTAAACAACATTGTGAATGCAAACAATAAATTGAACAAAATAGATAACAATAAAATAAGAGAAAACATGAAACTGAACACTGCAAAAAGATAAATATCCAAACACAATTAAAGTTATTAAAATGCAATACTTAAATTTAAAAAGATTAATGCTCATAGTTATCTATCCCAAAAATTCATCACGACAAAAGTGTTAAAGACACATGTGCATACTAGCAAGATTAATCCAATTTGCATAAAGGTGACAATTAGCATTGGAAAACGTAATTCAGAATATGTAAATAGTAAAGATAATGAATATGAGAAAATGAAAGATTGGAAAACGTAACTCAGAATGCACGTTAAAGATTGAGATGAGAAAATGTATCCTAAAGCTAATGAATAAAGTGTTATCATGAAAGAAAATGGCATAAATAAAAGGATACGTGAATAGTAAATAGATTAGATTTAATAAAGGGTAATGATGAGCATTGAAACACGTAAATGATGAATTACTAAAATGATTTTCATTGTGCACGGTCATAACGTTAAAGCATATCAACAAGGTGAACCTAAATACCATTCTCGATCAAAGCTTTTAAATACAATATGAAACCAAAAAGACCTTCTTGGAGCTTCAATTGCAAGACGTCCATGATGTTTCCGGTGTGCTTCCCAATTTGCAAGCAGCTGCGTGCTGTGACACCACATTGCAGCTGTCCGTGTGTGCTCAACAAATCCCGAGTGAATGAAAACAAAAAATGTCACTCCAAATTAAACCACTGTGTGCTAGAATAAATAAAATCCAAGGCAAATAAAAATGCTCCAACAGCATGTTCTCCTTTCCTCATTCAAAATGAAAGATGTTTTTTTTTAACAAAAACTAAAAAAAAGTAGCGGCTGTAGCTAATGAAAGGTAAAGAGAGAAAAAAAAACTTTCTTTCATTCAACCATAATCCTTCACGATCAACATGGTTCAAAGGAAATTTCAATGCAGAAATAATGTTCCAGCCAAGAGTCTAGCAAAAATTTGAGTGTAACGGCTGGACAACTTGCTCCACAGCCGTGAGTCCAATATAGTAAGGGTGGGGTCCACCCAAAAGAAAAAACCCTAGGTGTCATGTGTTCTTCTACTATTTGGACCCATCATATTTTTTCTAACATTGGTTAAAAACATTCTATACTACTAAGTTACAATGTAATTAAATTTGAAATTGTCCAAGTGGAGAGTCTTTAATTTATTTGCCTCCTTTCTAATGCTCCAAAATATATGTCCAAAATTTTCCCTACAATTAATAATGCAAATAATTAGCTCAGAATATTCAAATTAATTAAAATTAGAATTTCTTGTCAAATTAAGCACTATTAGCATAAACGGAAAAATACTGGACATTTAAGCACAATTCCCTGATCAAATTCGGTACAATAAACTAAGTGCGGTTAATAAAATATTGACTCATCAAAATAGACCACACTTAGTCTTTTGCACTCCTGGGCAAATCAGGGAACAATTCAGAGGATATCAGGGAACTGACACAGACTCAACACACAGAAAACAAAGACTCACAAGGAAAGAAACAGAGTTACACAGTTCTCAAGAAATCTGGACAGAGATAAGGAGTGGACAATATCCACACGGAATCAGAGAACGTAGATACTTATGAAGTTATCCAAGCAATTCCAAACATGGAAAAATGATCAATCAGCTTGAGAGATGAATCAAAAGTAACAGAACCTCACAGATGCACACTATCAGTGTTTCTTTCAGGTGTCTAGGATAAACAATGTCAACTCAATGCACTCAAGAAAGCAAACATAAACAGACTTGGCAAGCCTTTAATATCAATAGTCAAAACATATGCATGTTCAAATCAAAAGGTCTTTTATGGATGGAATAGGGCCAAGGAAAAGGGAGGATAAATATGGATAAGAAGCTACAAACCAAAAGAAATAGAGGAGCAATGGGGAACAAGTGACAACACAGACAAATCACACCCAAAACCTCTAATTCAATCCTCTTCTTGACTCCATTATTCACAATTTTTTTCAATTTTCTGTATTTTTTTCTTTTCTTTTCTTTGTTTTCCATCTTGTCTGTTTTCTTTTCTCTCTATTTAGGACACAACTCTAAGAGGCAAGATACACAACATATTTACAAAAACAACATAAGAAGAGGAACCAACTAGCCAATTCATTAGAATCCCCAAGGAGACAACACTTGTTCCCAAAACAATTCCAAAGCTCCAGAATTCCCTCAGGTTAAGGTAATCATGGTTTTTCACTTAGGGCTAGTGTATGAGCTTCAAAACAAAGAAATGGGGAAAGTATANGCTCAAAAGGGGTTATCAAGGGATCAAAACAAGGTAAGCTTATTTGGCTAGAGAGGCTCAACAAAAAAACTGCCTTTATCACTTCCAAACATGCATATCAATCAAGAATTATCAACAGAGTCAAGCCAAGACATATGTGCAAGCAATCAAGAGACATATCACACATAAGAAAGAACATAAAGTGGCTCAAATCTCACACAGGGTAATTTTGTCACAATCAATCACCTTCTCAAACATCATAATCATCTTTCAAACAGAGAAAAGCAAGGATATCCAACAAATCAGAGTATCAATGAAGTGAAGTGAAAGACGAGTCTACAACATAAACAAAGTCCATAAATCAAGAGAAACATGCAAAGTTGTAAACAAGACAAAACAAAAACTACTTAGAAAACAAAAAACCTAACAAAGAAAAATCATAATCTCCCCCAATAGACCACACTTAAACTACACAGTGTCCTCAATGTGTCACAAGCATAAGATCAGAAATCAAAACAGTCAACATATCATGGACAAGTGCAATACAAGTAGGGAAAATGAGGAGAAGGAGAAAAGAAAACTCCCCTGGTCATGGTGGCAGTTGCCAATTTTAGACTGTTAGGGAGATGTTCTCCACCATTGGATTCAGCAAGGAAGTCTTGAGGAGGAATTGCTTCAGTCTCCAAATTTGATCAAGTAGGGAAATGTCCTCCACAGCTGGATCTAAGAAGCAGTGATTGTTGATGAGCAGGTTCAGTTGGTGCCTATTGATGTTGAAGCTTTTATGTACACTGGCACCCTTGTCTTCCACCGTGGGTGTGTGTTGGTTAAACTCATGTGTACCTCCTACAATAGGGTTAGTGCACTGTGGCTCCACAGAAATAACATGCAGGGGTATAACACCCAATCCAAGTGTAACATGTTGAACATTACATATACTCTCAGAACATGAATCAATTTCTAATGTAGAACAATATCAACAACAGGCTCAAATTCATGTTCCGTGCATGGAGAATAAACATTCATACAAGATGGCAAAAGTTGTTTTCATCATGCAAAGAGTGGAAATCAAAAGCATGCTCATCAACATCATCAACATCAACATACCTATCAATAGCATAATAATCAATAATAGAATCAATCATAGGTATGTCTACCTTCACTTCCCTGAAGATTGGTAGAGTGGTGGAAGGTAAAGGTGGTCTACCTATCTCAAAGGTGTTGCTTATATTTTCCTGTTCCTCAACATTTTCATCAGATTCACAATTAATGTCACCCATCATAAAGTTGGAAGCTGGTTGTATCACAGAATTGATTTCAACACAAATAGAGCAAGAACCAACTTCACAACTACATTTAAAACTTTCAGAAAACTGTGAAAGATCAAAATTTAATCCTAAGTCTAAAACATCTTTAGTTTTCACAGTTTCTATATCAAAATCAGCACTAATATGTGAATCTGCAGTAGAATCAAAAGTATTTGAATGCATAAACAACTCAGGCAAATCAAGTGGGATTTCAAGTTTAGAGAAAACCTGTGTTGATTCATGATTCATCTCACCAATAACAGCAGGATGAGCAACTGCATCCTCAGGTGCAAGAGGGAAGATATAGGAGGGTGGGAAAGTAGATGGCGCAGTAGTAAGCTCATGACTCTGCTCCCCATCTCCTATGTTAATGGCACTAACATCATCAAGAATCTGAACAGTTTGAATTGGTGGTCCCTCTAAATTCGATACAATAAACTAAGTGCAGCTAATAAAATATTGACTCATCACACATTACTTGATATCACCTTCTCCTCTAAACCCAGAAAAGTTCACCTCAAGCTCATACACCACACTCCCACTCTCAACACAAAACTTCAGCACACACAGAAGTGTCACTTACGCAAAGCTCCTCAGTCACACTCTCAAACTTCCTTCTCTCTATGTAAACACAGAAGCATGAGTTAATACACACACCAAAATTATCTACCAACATCGTGTGTTATTAATGATGCTCATGTTCAAACCTTCTTTTTCAAATTCAAACACGAATCTCTCTTTGCAGTGAAGGGTTGTGTCAACTAAAGAATCTGGCCAGCTACGGACACTGAGCGGCAAAAGCAAGTTGCAAAAACATGGCGAGGCACATGGCAAACTCCTCACATGGGTTGGGTAGAGCCAGTAATATCACTCGTGAGAGCATTGTGGAATCTAGTAATATGCTTATAAGCTTGGAATCGAGTACGAAAACTCAAGAATCGAATAAGATAACATTAATATTCTCGTTAATGTACATTGTGCATGGCTTTAAAATTGTCCTGGAATTATAGAAATAGCACAGGGGCATTCAAGACTTTTTGCTATAAATAATCGCAAATCTTAGAAAAGTTGTGAGATGCTAAAAAAGGTACAATCTCACAAATCCTTCCTTTTCCCCGGTTTTCTTTCTTTGTAAATCAACGCATGCAAATGCAACAAATCAGCACAAATTAATCCTCGCTAATTCTCGCACATAGTAAATCTTCGCAAGCAAACACAACATAAAGAATATATATTTTGATAATTAACACATATAAACGAGAAACAATTTTTAAAATTAAAAATACACCATGATAATAATAAGTTTTGAATGAAAACACAATACATACTTATTTTTGAATTAAAAAATTACAATAATAAAGTGATTTTATTTTAAAAAATATATGTAAGCATTAAAATTATTCTTGTGTGAAGATCCCGAAGTGCTTATTTACAATCCAAACAACAACAAAAAAACTCTGTATGTGAAGAGAAATTGATACCCTTGAAATCAAATACAATTTGTAAAGTTTTTAAATTGTATTCTATAGGCAGAATAAAGCTTTCGCGCAGAGGCAATGGTGACAAGCAAGTGAGCAAGTAGAACCCCACCACTCTCATGGTCACAAGCTCCCAGTTCCTCAAACTCAAGAATCTCATGAACGGTAGGTAACATTATTACTCACTATTCAATCTCTTCAATTCACATACAACTCTAAATTCAATTTTTCATCCCTAATGAACTAACCCTACATGAACCCTAAATCCACCGCGGACGGCCGCGAACACTTCGACGAAGCCGCGACAGACGACAAGACGTTCGATGACCTCGGCCTGGCGGAGTGGGTGGTTAGTACGTGTCGGGAGCTCGGAATGCGGATGGCACGGCACGTGCAGAAGCGTTGCATATCGCCTGTTCTAGAGGGTTGGCACGTGCTTGGCATCGACGAGACTGGGAGCGGGAAAACGTCGGCCTTCGCTCTTCCGATCCTACATCGACTCACTGATGAGTCAATATTTTATTGACTGCACTTAGTTTATTGTGCCGAATTTAATCAGTGAATTGTGTTTAATTGTCCGGTATTTTCCCGTTTTTGCTAATTGTGCTTAATTTGACCAAAAATTCTAATTTTAATCAATTTGAATTTTCTGAGCTAATTATTTGTATTATTATTTTCAGGGAAAATTTTGGAAATACAATTTGGGACATTTTGAGTGTTGTCAAATAAATTCAAGACTCTCCAATTAGACATTTTAAATTTTAGTTATATTGTAATTTAATTGTTTAAACTTTTTGGACAAACTTTTGCACATTGGGCCATTAAAAATATGAGGGGACCAATGATTTAAGACACTTGGCACCACCTAGGGTTTTAGGGTGGACCCCACCCTCACATTTTAGGACACTTGGCCCTAGGGATTAGAACCCAGCCAACCGCCACTCTCATTTTTGGGCGTAGATTTCTCTCGGCTGGAACATTGGGAGGGGGGAACCATGTTTGTCTTTGGAGATTTCGGATGAATGAAATTTCTACAACTGTTACGGCTCAATACTTTGCTCTGGATTTTTTATCTTCCTTTTGATTCCAGCATATTTCCTTTAGCTCTTAGTAGTCACGGTCATTCATCTTGCAATTGCTGATTTAAGTTCTTGGGAGAATAGGATACACGCTGCTTTCATTATACTATTTGGTTTGCTTTAAAAAAATGAGAAATGGAGGTTGTAGCCACGACTCATTTACTTGGTTTTTCTTTGAATATTTTTATTAAAGTAATGAGCTTTTGGATGCTTGCTTTTATTTCATTTTGGGAAAACAGTGCAGATTGAAATTGGAAGATGCACACCGTCGGGGTTTCCATTAGCTTTAGGCAATGAGTGAATAAACTTTTTGTTTTTATTTTAAGGAGAAAAGGAAGCGTTAATTTGAATTAACATTAGCTTTGATTCAATTTAGGAAAGTGAAACACGATGGTTGAAGAGGCATAG
>NW_014543107.1:223148-279064 GCF_000741045.1 Vigna radiata var. radiata | reverse complement strand
CCTGTGGTGAATTAGTTTTACAATTTTCAAGCTTTATTTCAATGTGCATTTTATTTTTTGTTCAAACATTGCATTTTGATAACTTTGATTATGTCTAGATATTTATCTATTGCAATGTTAGCTTTAGCATTTTCATTTACTTTAATGTTATCTAGTATATTTGGTAGTGATAATTTAGCCATCATGTTAGCTTAAGTTAGTTGGTTGGTTGCTAATAAAATTACATTGCTTCTTTAAGATTTCTCGGACTGTAATTGTGTTTGCCGCTCTAACTTGGTTAATGTTAAATCTGTATTTACACTTGCAATTTGGTATACTCTTAGTTGCCTAGTTTGTGCTGAGTCTTCTCTTAGTTGATGAAATTGCATGGTGTAAATTGGGTTTGATGTTAACATTGCGTTCGCTTCGTTCACTTTTATGAAAACATGATTATCATTCTCTTAGTTGAATAACTGTGTTGGATTAGAGGTTAGAGTCGTTGCTTTATGTTGTTGGTCTGTGATAGGAAGCATTGTAATTAAGTTAATGACCAATGGTTTCCATTTTTTCTTTGAAACCGTTTTTATATTTGTGTTTAATTATGAGTTTGCGTCAGTGTTTTGATTTTAGGTCATCTGAATTCACAAACTTTTCACAACCCTTCACTTCGTGTTTGACCAAATTCTCGAACCACATTTGGTCCTTGAGAGACGACCTAGGAGTCACTTCCTAGTACTATACTGCATTCTTTTATGCACATTAAATTTTGCATGGGGTGCGACACCCATAAAAATTTTGGCGCCGTTGCTGGGGACCAACGGTTCGGGTTTAGGTCTTTTGTTGTGGTAGTGTGTGTTGTGTTTTGTCTTGTGTTGTGAGTGTGTCATTCTGTTTTGTGTGTAGTGTCATGTGTTGTTGCATTTAGATAACTTTAGTTGCATATTTTCATTGCATTCTTCTTTTCCGCTTTCTTTCTACATGTCTACCTATTTTGATTTTGTGAATACTGCTTCTTCTGCCTATGTCTATGATTATGCTTCTCCTTCTGCATCTGACTCTGATATTGCTTCTCATGCATATTTTGCTGATTTATATGTTGAGAACAATATGACTCATCCTCCCATTCTTGAGAGTGCTATTTGGGAGCCAGCTTCACTTAGTGAGGATGATGTTCATTGTGTTCTCACCTCTGGACTGATACATTTTTGCCTAAGTTTCATGGTTTTGCTGGTGAATGCCCACATAGACATTTGGAGGAGTTCTATACCATTTTCTCTTCAAAGAAACCTCCTCGTGTCCTTGATGATCACATGTTTTTAAGGGCATTTCCGCATTCATTACAAGAAGCAGCAACGGATTGACTGTATTGTCTTTCTCTAGGATCAATCACTTCTTGGGAAGATCTTAAGCATATGTTCTTGGATGAATTCTTCCCTGCTCAGTATGGTTGCAACAACAATCCTGGATGGAATGACCCTAGCTGGGGATGGTATGATGTTCCACAACAATATCAGCCATTCCAAAATTCTTGTATGCCTTCTCCATCAGCCGAGGAGCTACAACAGCTACAATCATATCAGCCTGCCCAAGAAACTCCTCATCCTTCCACTACTTTTGAGACTACATTGAAGGAGTTGTTGAGACAGATGACTGCTCAGAATAAGTAGTTTCAGCAGGAAAGCAGAACTCAGATTATGCAGTTTCAGCAGGAATTTACAGCGTCCATACAGAGTTTGACTGATCAGCTGAGGCAGATGGCCAATCAATTAATTGAGGAACAGTCTCAAGTTTCAGAGAGATCACCATTTCAGACTGTTCAGATTCTTGATGATGTCAGTGTCATTCACATAGGAGATGGGGAGTAGAGTCATGAGCTTACTACTGCGCCATCTACTTTCCCACCCTCCTATGTCCCCATTCTTGCATCTGAGGAGACTGATGAAGAATTGGGGGATCAGGTAGATCTGAGCAACACTTTTGAGATAGGTAGATCAACTTCACCTTCCACCACTCTACCAATCTTCAGGGAAGTGGAGGTAAACGTACCAATGATTGATTCTATTGTTGATGATTATGTTATTGATAGTATGTTGATGATTGTTAGGTTGATGAGCATGTTTTTGATTTGCACTCTTTGCATGATGAGAAACAACTTTTGCCATCTTGTCTGAATCTTTATTCTCCATGCACTGAACATGAATCTGAGCATATTGTTGAAATTGTTTCTACATTTGAAACTGATTCATGTTCTGAGGGTATATCTGAGGTTCAGCCTCTTACACTGGGATAGGGTGTTGTACACCTGCATGTCATTTCTTTGGAACCACATTGCACTAACCATGTTGTAGGAGGTACACATGAAATTGACCAACACACACCCACTGTGGAAGACAAGGGTGCCAATATACACTATAGTTTGAAGATTAATAGGCACCAGCTGAACCCTCTCATCAACAATCACTGCTTCTTAGATCCAGCTGTGGAGGACATCTCCCTGCTTGATCAAATTTGGAGACTGAAGCAATTCCTCCTTAAGACTTCCTTGCTGAATCCGGTGGTGGAGAATATCTCCCTGACAGTCCAAAATTGGCAACTGCCACCATGATCAGGAGAGTTTTCCTTTTTCCTTCTCCCATTTTCCTCACTTCCATTGCACTTGTCCTTGATATGTTGACTGTTATAATTACTGATCTTATGCTTGTGACACATTGAGGACACTGTGTAGTTTAAGTGTGTTCTATTGGGGGACATTTTTATTTTCTTTGTTAGTTTATGTTTTCTGCGTTATATTTTTTTTCTTTTCTAGGTAGTTTTTGTTGTGTCTTGTGTATAGTTTTACATGTTTCTCCTAATTTTTAGACTTTGTTTAGGTTGTAGATGTGTCTTTCACTTCATTGGTACTCTGATTGATTGGAAATCCTTGCTCTTCTTTGCTTGGGAATATGATTATGATGTTTGAGAGGTTGATTTGATTGTGACAGAAATTACCCTGTGTGAGATTTGAGCCACTTGATATTCTTTCTTGTGTGTGATATGTCTCTTGATTGCTTGCACATATGCCTTGGCTTGAATCTTTTTTATGATTCTTGATTGATATGCATGTTTGGAAGTGATAAAGGTGGTTTTGTTGTTGAGCCTCTCTTGCCAGATGAGCCTACCTTGTTGTGATCCCTTGATAACCCCTTTTGAACCTATACTTTCCCCACTTCTTTGTTTTGAAGCTTATACACTAGCCCTAAGTGAAAAACCATGATTACCTTAACCTTAGGGAATTTTGGAGCTTTGGAAGTGTTTTGGGAATAAGTGTGGTCTCCTTGGGGATTCAGATGAATTGGCTAGTTGGTTCCTCTTCTTGTTTTTGTTTTTGTAAATATGTTGTGTATCGTGTCTATTGAAGTTGTGTTATGAAAAGAGAGATAAAAAAAAGAGGCAAGATGAAAAAAAAGAAAAAAAATATGGAAAAAATGAGAAAAAAAAAGTGTGAATAATGGAGTCAAGAAGAGGATTGAATTAGAGTTTTGGGTGTGATTTAAATGTGTTTACACTTGTTCCCCATTGCTCCTCTATTCCTTTTGGCTTATAGCTTCTTATCCATATTTATCCTCCCCTTTCCTTAGCCCCATACATCCATAAAAGACCTTTTGATTGGAACATGCATAGGTTTTGAGTGTTGATATTACAGGCTTGCCAAGTCTATTTGTGTTTGCTTTCTTGAGTGCATTGGGTTGACATTGTTTACCTTAGACACTTCAGAGAAACATTGATAGTGCGCCTGTGAGGCTCTATTGCTTTTGATTCACCTCTTGAACTGATTGATCATTTTTGTCATGCTTTGAACTGCTTGGATGATTTCATGAGTATCTGTTTTTCTTGATTCTGTGTTGGATACTGTCCACTTACTTTTCCTTGTCCAGATTTCTTGAGGACTATAATTCTGTTTGTTTTTGTCCTTGTTAGTCTTTCTTTTCTGTCTGCTGAGTATGTGTCAATTTCCTGATGTCCTTTGAATTGTTCCCTGATTTGCGTCTTGATTATGCCCAGGAGTGCAAAAGACAAACTGTGGTCTATTTTGATGAGTCAACATTTTATTGACTACACTTAGTTTATTGTGTCGAATTTGATCAGGGAATTGTGTTTAATTGTCCGGTATTTTCCCGTTTTTGCTAATTGTGCTTAATTTGATCGAAAATTCTAATTTTAATTAATTTGAATTTTCTGAGCTAATTATTTACAATATTATTTTCAGGGAAAATTTTGGAAATACAATTTGGGACATTTGGAGTGTTGT
Organism: Vigna radiata var. radiata; assembly: GCF_000741045.1. Lineage (NCBI taxonomy): Eukaryota > Viridiplantae > Streptophyta > Magnoliopsida > Fabales > Fabaceae > Vigna > Vigna radiata. Next base: position 274,797 of record NW_014543107.1, on the reverse strand, counting down.
CAAATAAATTCAAGACTCTCCAATTAGACATTTTAAATTTTAGTTATATTGTTATTTAATTGTTTAAACTTTTTGGACAAACTTTTGCACATTGGGCCATTAGAAATATGAGGGACCCAAAGATTGTAAGACACTTAGCGCCACTTAGGGTTTTAGGGTGGACCCCACCCTCACATTTCTGGACACTTGGCCCTAGGGATTAAAACCCAGTCAGCTGCCACTCTCATTTTTGGGGGCAGATTTCTCTCGGCTGGAACATTGGGACAGGGTAACCATGTTTGTCTTTGGAGATTTCGGATGAATGAAATTTGTGGAACTGTTACAGCTCAATACTTTGCTCTAGATTTTTTATCTTCCTTTTGATTCCAACACATTTCCTTTAGCTCTTAGTAGTCACGGTCGTTCATCTTTCAATTGCTGATTTAAGTTCTTGGGAGAATAGGATACACGCTGCTTTCATTTTACTATTTGGTTTGCTTTAAAAAAATGAGAAATGGAGGCTGCAGCCACAACTCATTTACTTGGTTTTGCTTTGAATATTTTTATTAAAGTAATGAACTTTTGGATGCTTGCTTTTATTTCATTTTGGGAAAACAGTGCAGAAATTGGAAGATGCACACCGTCGGGGTTTCCATTAGCTTTAGGCAATGAGTGAATAAACTTTTTTTTTTATTTTAAGGAGAAAAGGAAGCGTTAATTTGAATTAACATTAGCTTTGATTCAATTTAGGAAAGTGAAACACGATGGTTGAAGAGGCATAGGCGGTGATTTTCTTAAAGAAGGCTCGGCTGCCACATCCACACTTTTCTTTGATTTAGGGCTATTACGTTTTTATTCTACAAGCATTTCTTTTTCTTAAGCTTTTCATTTAATTAAGGTGCAGCATGTGATGTCTTTTACATGGGATGCCAACAAATTCATTTCAGCTGAAGTAGGAACATTTAGTTGGAGGCACATGGTGGGAGTTGGTGGTTCTGCCACATCTTGTTTTAAGAATTGGAAATTCGGTTTTCAATATGAAAAGGATGATTTCAATTGGAGAAGAGGTGGTGCCACGGCTTGAACCTGTGGTGAATTAGTTTTACAATTTTCAAGCTTTATTTCAATGTGCATTTAATTTTTAGTTCAAGCGTTGCATTTTGATAACTTTGATTATGTCTGGATATTTATCTATTAAAGTGTTAGGTTTAGCATTTTCATTTACTTTAATGTTATCTAGTATATTTGGTAGTGATAATTTAGCCATCATGTTAGCTTAAGTTAGTTGGTTGGTTGTTAATAAAATTACATTGCTTCTTTGAGATTTCTCGGACTGTAATTGTGTTTACCGCTCTGACTTGGTTAATGTTAAATCTGTATTTACACTTGCAATTGGGTATACTCTTAGTTGCCCAGTTGGTGTTGAGTTTTCTCTTAGTTGATGAAACTGCAAGGTGTAAATTGGGTTTGATGTTAGCATTGCGTTCGCTTTTATGAAAACATGATTACCATTCGCTTAGTTGGTTAACTGTGTTGGATTAGAGGTTAGAGTCGTTGCTTTATTATGTTGGTCTGTGATAGAAAGCATTGTAATTAAGTTAATGACCAACCGTTTCCATTCTGTCTTTGAAACCGTTTTTATATTTGTGTTTAATTATCAGTTTGCGTCAATGTTTTGATTTTAGTTCATCTGCATTCACAAACTTTTCACAATCCCCCTACTTCGTGTCTGACCTAATTATCGAACCACATTAGGTTCTTGAGAGACGACCTAGGAGTCACTTCCTAGTACTCTACTACATTCTTTTATGCACATTAAATTTTGCATGAGGTGCGACACTCATTACCCACACGCGAACTCGGGTTCTAGTTCGTGGAGCAATTCCGCGCTCTGGGCTCAGCCGTGCACCTACGCATCACGATTGTGGTAGGTGGCATGGATATGATCAAGCAAGCGAAGGATTTGGTTGCGAGGCCGCACCTCGTCATTGCCACACCTGGGAGAATCCACGTCTTGCTCCGTGATAACCCTGATATTTCTCCTGTTTTCTCCAGAACCAAGGTTGTAATTCAATTTGGAGCTGCGTTTGGATAAGCAGTTCGGTGTTGATCTGGTTTTCAATTTATAGGTCCAAAAGTAGCTTTAAAACCAAAACTTCAAACAAAATTAATCTCGTTTGGCCACATTTAAACTTAGTTTTACTATTTGCATTTTTTCTTTAGAGTTGCAAATAGAGCATTCGAATATATAACCGTTTAATGAAAGATTTGTTTCTCCTCTTGCTTTTAATCCAAATATGCACAACTTTGTGTTGGAACTCATTAAATGGATTTAGGGTTCATAAACCCTAATTATTCCTCCCGTTTTCTCCTGAAACAAGGTAATGAGTGACCGGATTTAAAGCAGGTTTAGATAAGCATTTTAATTATATTCTTTTACCTATGATATTGATCATAATTATGTGAATTAATATTTGACTTGTGCTTGTGCAATTTCTTGTCTTGGATGAAGCAGATCGAGTTCTGGATGCTTGTTTTCAGGAGGAATTGAAATTTATCTTTCAGTGCTTACCTGAAAATCGACAAAATTTGCTCTTTACTGCGACAACTACAAGTAATTTGCAAAAGTTGCGAGAACGTTACCAAGATAAGATGTATGTCTACGAGGCATATGAAGGTTTTAAAACAGTTGAATCACTTAAGCAACAGGTGATATTCATCCCTAAAAGGGTGAACGATGTATATTTGATGCATATCTTGTCAAAAATGGAGGATATGGGAATTTGGTCTGCCATCATGTTTATCTCAACATGCAGGTATATTTCTACATTGTATGTTTGGATTCTTTGTTACCAATTTATTTTTCTATATTATGGTTTGTTATTCATTTTTCTGCTACGCCATGTCTATATTTTTTTGTGGTGCTATAGGAAAATGTGACCTTTCAGCTCAATATATCAAACAATCACACCTGCTAATTTATTTGTTTGATGCTCTTGATTTCGTTAGCTGGTTCCTGACTTCTATAAATATCTATATATCGAATATCAGAATTTTACCTTTGACTGCTTTTCTTCAATAAATTATGAGGCTGTTATTTTTTGTATAAGTTCCCCGTCCCCACCTGCAATGAAGTAAAAAGGGTAAACATTCTCATTCTAATATTATTATGATGACATTTGAGTGTATTAGTTATTGCATTTCTTTTTCTTTTGTTGACAGTTTATGATGGACTCAATTGAATCTTATTGTTGTGGACCGTTGTCTAATTGAATCTGTTTGTTGTCTGGTTATATAGTTTTGCGTAATGGTCTTTGTGTATGACATTCAGTAAATAATTAAAATTTGTTACGTTACAAGAAAAAAAAAAGTTGTTGCTGTTTGACAATGAAAATTTGGAATTATATATTTTTATTTGGCAAATGGTTGGACTTGAAATTGGTTTTGGTGTCTCTAGAAAATAGATATTGGACAAATGCAGGATTTCTACTTTCTCTGGTATGCATTCCATCCAGCTGAAGATGGAGGCAATTACTTTAACGTTATTAATTTTTCAATATATAGGTTTTTTAGTTGATGGGTGAACCAGAGTTTTATTGTAAGCATATATTTGAGGCTTTCCTACTTACTCGGTTTCTTCTATAGAGTGTAAACCAATGATAGTGAAAGAATGGGTAGAATTAGTATTTGGTTCTATTTTTATGTGTTGGTACGTTGTTTATCACTTTTGTATAAGTTACGATTTATTAAATATTGTTAGAATAATGTCATCTATGTATCATCATTTAGCCTAAGTAGGGGGTGGTGTGTTAGACAATCTATTAGGTGTACCTAAAGCCATACCTAATTTTGTACCTAGGTGTCCAGTACCATCTCTTAATCTTCCATGAACTCTTGAATAAGTTTTTCATTATAAATAGAAAATTATGAGAGGGTCTCTTTGTCCTTCAAGTTATATTTTTCTGTTTTCAAATCTTATGTTGGTATCAGAAGGTCAATCATTTGCTTGTCTCCATCTTTGGCATAGTTTTCACTGCCATTAACTGTTTGCCACCTGCAGTTTTTTTCGATGACCACTTAATTTGGACTGCCTCTTTGAGCAACTGCCAACCATGCAGGTGCCGAACCTAATTCTCAGCCTCGCCTACCACTTGCTGTGACTCCGTCACATTGCTATTGTCAGGCTCGCGGGACCTTGTTGTCTCTGTTTCGACCTTCAAAGCTTCGATCCATTGTGGTTCGAAGTCACCCTAGGGTTTTTGTTTTTCCTTGTTGTTTTTGCACCTTCTCGCTGGTTCCTTGCTGTTTTAGTCTTCTTGGTCAACAATGACCATTATAAATGCTATTTCATTCTCTAGAAGCCCTGCATTATTTCCTTGAAGCTAAAATTATCTTTCATGGGTTGTATTTGTTTAAATGTGGTTCTTTGGTCAATGACATCATGACCACCTTGAGCAAGATGGAAGCCGTGTACCAGCTGAAAAATCTGAACAATGGAAATAAACAGATTTTCAGCTATGTGCCTTGTTGTGGCAATCCATGGAACCAAGACTTTTGATTTTTCTTAGAGCTTTCAAAACATGCCATTTCTTTTGGAAGAGAGCTCAAAACATCTATGTCAATAATATCCAACGTCTCTATAATTCTGCAAACAAGCTTACATCTCTCAAAATGATTGACCATGATATTGTATCCTTCATGACTGAAGCCTAATCAGTTGTGGAAGAACTCAAGATATTCTTGGAAGAAATCAAAGATGTATGTATGTATATGCTATTTTTGTGTCCTATGATTTTTTAATTTAGCCATATCTCTCTGTATCCGTGTCTGGGCTTCATAGCATGGATGGCCTCAATGATATACCTAGCTCTAGTTGTGCCTCATCATGTTGAGGCTACTGCTCCATATTTTTTCAAGTTTTGTTTAATAGTGATGTGCTCAATTTCTGATTAAGAAAGCTTTAAAACTCTACCACAAATGATAGCCACAATTATCTGATTTACTCTCTGAATACAATTTGATAAGTTCTCAAGCACTGGAGGAACCCACCCATCCTCAGGCTAGCTTTTAGGTGCTAGAGAACCAAGCACACAAGTAGTCCATTTGAACATCCCATACTACTTGATGTGGGACTTAGATATACCAAAAAATATAAAATCTTCAAAACGAAAAACATCCCCATTTTCAAATATTCACAAACGATCTGTCTAGCCAGAACTACGTAATCATTGATTCTCCATCAAAAGTGGAGATACGTAGGAGCAAGGCTAGTCCTTGTCAGGGTCACTTTCCAAAAAATCAAAAATTTATCTACAATCATTTTCCAATCAACTTTTCTAAACAAATTCCTCAAACAAATTTTCCTAACAATTTCTCTAGAACTGCGTAACCCTAATTTCTAATTTTGAGAATACGTAGGAGAAGGGTCGATCCTTGTCGGGCACAAAAAAACAAAAAAAATATATTGTTTCTTTAGAGTCTTTTAGGGATAGTTAAACATTTTGCAAAACCACATCTTTATTCGCGTATTTAATTAAAGGTACTGCCTTCGGGCAGGCATTGTAGGATGCTAACACATTCCCTACACATAACCGACTCCTAAACCCAAAATCTGGTTTTTGTGGACCTAGCCTTATCTTTTTATGGTTTTTCCATAGTTTTCCAAAATAAACTATGGTGGCAACTCCAAAAACATTTTTCAAATAATTTTCTTTTTTGGATCGTCGTCCAGTCGCGATTTTGGATGCGACGGAAGGGTTTTCTAGAGAGTGGGTGATGGGAAAAGTGGAGAGAAACATTTGAAAAGCTCTTGAGAGTGAAAATGAAGAGTGAAAGTCGAAAAGTAGCGCCTGGGCGAACCCTAAGGGTGTTTTAAAATGTGCAAATGGGCCTCCAACGCTAAGCTCTTTTAAAAGCCCAAAAGCTCACTTCGACGTCACCGCTCAGCTCTATGTTACCGTTGAGCAGTGGGCGCGGTTTTGAAATTCCCCCTTTTTGGCTCGCCTGAGCGTTATTCGACCTGTATCACTCGATTTCAACTCTAATTTTTTAATTTTTATGCAATTCCCATCACATATGCAACAGTCAAGTCCTAAAATGAAACTAGAACAGTGTTAAAATAAAGATAAACAATCAATTGGGTTGCCTCCCAAGTAGCGCTTGTTTAACGTCACGAGCCTGACCCAAACCTTTCTAGCACTTGTCAGTAAGTGCAAATCTTTCTGACACCCTTCAGTAGGAGTTCCTTCCTGTATCCTTCAGTGAATACCTAAAAATTTTTAGCTTCCCTCAGTAGAAGCTACCCAATACACAAAATTTAAAAAATGTTCATAATTACATCACCAAGATTTAAAAATGAAAGCACAAAAATAATGTTCTTGGATCACTGGGGTGCCTCCCAGTAAGCGTTCTTTTAATGTTACTAGCTTGACCCAGTAGAGCTCAAATTTCATCCTTCATGTTGGTGCCTTCTTTGCCTTCATCACACCAACTCATCAATTGTTTTCGGTCCACCTTCTTGACTCGCCTAAAGTATGAAGCTTCAATTTCTATCATTCCATTCTCTTCAAAATCTTTCACCACCCACAGCTTCTTCTTGTATTTCACAAGAGTACCAAGCTTGAATGGTGCATCCTTCAAGTTAAAGTGAATTCTCCTTCCTTTATCAACTTTTTCTTCTTCCTTCACCTGCATTAAAACAAACTTACTACCTTTGTTGACCTCTTTAGCAGATTTAGGTCTCGCCTCTAGTGCATCCTTCTTTAAAGCTTTGTGACCTAGCTTTTTTACTCCAATTTGCTTCTCTTTAAAGACATTATAGACCACCTTTTCTTCTCGGTCTTTAAGCTTAATTACCCCATCATAAACATTGATGACTACTCTGGCCATTTGCATAAACGGCCTTCCAAGAATAACCGGAATCTTATCATCCTCCTTCATCTCTATCACCACGAAGTCAACCAGGAATTAAGCCCTTCAATGCGAATTACAACATCCTCCACCATACCATAGGGTTTCTTTGATGATCTATCCGCCATGATCAAGGAGATCTTTGTCGGCTTCAATGTAAGACCACCAATCTTCTTTAGCATAAATATGAGCATTAAGTTGATACTTGACCGTAAATCAAGTAAAGCTTTCCCTATCTTCACACTCCCAATGGCGCAAGGAATTGTAAAACTTCCCAGATCCTTTACTTTTGGAGGGTACTTTTTCTTCAAAGAGTCATTGCAACCTTCATGTTCCTCAGTAGCTTTCTCCTCAAAATCTATCTTTCCTCCGAGATATTGCTTTATACGCCTTGCATAAACAAGAATTTGTTGGAGTGCTTCGGTCAACGGTATAGTAATCTCCATTTGATTGAAGATTTCTATAAATCTCTCACACTTCCTCTCTTCTTTCTTTTGCTCTTTTGGGTAAAGAAGAACTATATCATTTTTTAAAATTTTTTCTTCTTTTTCAATTTTTTTCTTTTCCCTCTTCTCTTTTTCTTCTCTAATCTCCCCCTCACATATTTATTCTTTTTCCACTCTTTCCTCAACCATACTTACCACAACTTTACAATCTTCTCCAGGGTTAACTTCAGTATTAGCCCCAAATTAATTTTTCTCTGTAACCTCCACCCTTTTGGCCAGTTGACCAATCTGCATATGTATGTCTCTAAAAGAAGCCTCATTGCTCTTGACGGTGGATTCATGCACCTTCAAGAATATTTCAAACTTCTCATCAAGGTTGTTAACTTTTTCAGTTAAAGCAGATATTTGTTGCCAAAGTGGTGGTTGTTGTGGTTTGTTGAATTGGCCTCCAACTTGCCCGATTTGATTATTCTGGCTTTGCCCAATGCTTGGGTGATTTCTCCAACCTTGGTTGTAATTTCCTTGATTGAAGTTGCCCTGGTGGTATTGGAATTGATTGCCCATGTAATTTGCTTCTTCTTGGACCTCTTTTAGAAAAGCACATAGACCATTGATATGGTCACCACCACAACGATCACAGAGTTAATGTACCTGTGAAACATTCTTCAGCTCATTAGGCAGTTGAGCAATAATCCTTGTCAAACTCTCCAATTGTTGAGAAAGAAGCTTCTTCTGCGCAAGCAAGGCATCTTCAGTAGGCAATTGAAAAACTCTTTTTAGGGGTAGCACGCCCCTTTCATTAAGTGTTTCGTTCTCATTCACTAACATGCTTTCTATCAGCTCATAAGCCTCCTCAACAGTCTTGTGTTTAATGTTGCCTCCAGCTGAGGCATCTGGCATAAGCTTTGACTGAGTGCCAAGTCCTCCAAGGAATGTGAGAACTATTGTCGTATCATCAAAACCATGCACAGGCGTCTTCCTCAACAAGCTTTTAAATCTATCCCACGCCTGGCCTAGGGTTTCCTCCATCCCTTGCCTGAAAGAAGAAATCTCCATTTTACCTTTGTTGATTTTGGACTGTGGAAAGTACTTATTCAGAAATTTTGCCACCACAACCTCCCAGGTTGTAAAGCTCTCCTCCAAAAAAGAATTTAGCCACAGTTTAGTGTTGCCTCCCAATGTGAAAGGAAACAAGCTAATTTTGATCACTTCATCCGGAACTCCGTTGATCTTCACCATGTTACAAATCTCATTCAACATGGTGAGATGATCATATGGACTTTTGTGTGATAGCCCACTAAATTGATTGCTTTGCACCAAGTGAAGCAATGTTGGTTTAATCTCCATATTCAGTGCATTGACCCCCGGCCTTGCAATATTGTTAAAGTGTTGAGGGCCAACCACGGTGGTAGCATCCGCTAGAGTGCGTCTTCTAGGAATCTCTTCCCTATTCATCTCTTTAGTCCTCTAGTTGGATGCTTCAAGTGAGGGTTGCAAAAGTCTCTCAGGAGAGGGGAATAATTCTCTCATTGATCTTCGAACTTGCCTTCTCCTTTGAATTGCACTTAAACCTTCAAGAAGAGGTTGTTGATTTTTCTTGCTCCTATTATGAATTGTATCCTACATACACAAGAAACAAAACCCTAAATGCACTTTTATATAAAAATAAAATATAGATAAACAAAAGCAAAAATCAAGTCAAAATTAATCAATAATCACACTACTTGAAAAGTTAAACCACGAGTCCCCAACAATGGCGCCAAAAACTTGTTAACACTTTGGCAAGTGTATCGAATCGTATCAAGTAATAATAACACGGTAAGCCCGAGTATCGTTTCCCAAAGGACTCCTAGGCCTAAACGTTCATGTGAATTCTTGATTTCTTAAGACTTGATGTAACGAAAATTAGGGTTTTAAATGCAAAACGGAAAATAAACATATATGCAACAATTGATCAATTGACAGTTGGAATATATGGATGAATGGTGTTGTCGGGGGTTTATGATTTCATCCTAATTCACTCTCATATAATTACAAATTCTACTCATTTCCACTTCTTTATCAATGTTAGTGCCACTTTCTAAATTCCCCTAATTCCAATATTTATGTGATTAGAGTCTAATCCTAATTACTAGTTTACTATGTCTAGTCTCCTTAGCAATTAGTCATGCATTACAAAATTCGCACAGAAGCTTAAGGCAATTGGTCCTCCTATCCCTATATCTAGGCAATATTGCTACCAAAAGAATTTCCTCATGTTTAGACCTAATTATACGTGTCCATATAGATAGAATCAAACATCATGCAATTGATTAATGTCTTAAGCTAAGCATACAAATATAATGGAGGAAAAACTCTAACAATTGATAAAAGAAAGCATATGAATTAAAGTACGAATTTCAATACATGAGAGTTTCAATAGGATTACATCATTCCCCCAACAACAAAGGGGTTTAGTTCACCATTGTCATCGTGAAACTAGATGAAAATAATGAAATGAATGAAAAGATAACCCTAGATTTGATAATTTGGAGGTTCCGCATCCAAAATTCGCCTTCAAGGGGTAAGAAAGGGTGTTTCTGCGTCTTCTTCTGCCAAAAGATGACCTCTAAGGGTCGCACTATTCTATTTATAAACTATGAAAAATTACAGAAAACAGGCCTAAGCCCAAGTACAACGCTTAGTGCTGGTTTCACCGTTCAGTGCTAGGTGCGACACTCAAGTGGGACGCTCAGCGTTCACGCCCAGGCGTGTGGCAGTGTTGTTATTGAAGAGGCTAGCTTTCAGCGCTGGATCTGGCGTTGAGCATTGGGTGCGATTCTATCTTCTCCCCCTTAGCGTTAGCGCTTGAGCGTTTGACAAAGTTTTTTTCACAAAGCTGGCGCTCAATGCTGAAATTGGCGCTGAGCGGTGGTTCCGATTCTTCATTTGCACCTTTTTTCATCTTTTCTTGAGTCCAACTCCTTCCTTCTTCAATATCCTTCATTCAATTCTCGTTAATTCGTGTTAAAACAAGGAAAAACAAGCATAATACCCGTAAAACCACCTTTGACTCTCTAATACCCTAACTAAAGAAAAATGTATGATTTCAAGCTAGTTTTTAAGTCATAAAGGGTGTGTTTTGTATCAAAATTAAGTATGAAAATAACGTTTTTGAACCGTTATCAGTCTCAGGAAATACATTGTCAATGACATTCATCAAAGCGAGGTCTTTGTTAGTGACAACAAGGTATAGACCGCCCTCTGATGTCAATAGTAATCCTTTGAACCATTCCAATTCCCAAGTGAAATTATTTTGGCGTTCACTTGAAAGCAATGCAAAGGCGATTGTGAATGTCACATCAGGTGATGTAACTCCAACAATCTCAAGCAACGGAAGGCGATATTTGTTCGTCTTGTACATGGTATCCATTAAGAAGACAATATTAAATGAATTCAACAAGTGCACTGAATCAGGATGTGTCCAAAACAGGTCACTTACCACATCAGAATCGTCCAAAGATCTACTTCATTTTTATCTAACAACATGATCAACTGCTGCATTTCAGTTCTCGACCCTCTCAAAGATCGTTTGTAAGTGTACCTCGCGTTATATATTTGCTTTATAGTGGTCACCTTAGCTTCATTATGTTCTTTGAGAGTCAAAAGAATATTTGAAGGCTTTACTTGACTCTTAATTACGTCAACAAGAATTGACTGTTCAACATCATTTAACCTTCCCACGAAAGGATGACCAACTAAAGTCTCTATTAACTCATGGTTATGATAGTCGCACATAACATTTAACACCCAACCCTGTCCTTCAGGTTTACCCCTCAACCTAAACAGACACTCACATTTTCTTTTTGCCAAATACACTAGGTTGAACATCAGGCTTATACTTCCTATACTTCCCACTCCTTTCATAGCCTAACAAAACTAATGTCTTTCTTCCAGCTTCACTAGTTGTTGTGTCAGATCTTATAATCACGATAATAAATCCAAGGTCGAATGCAATCTTTCGAACCCATTCAATTAAATCGACGCGCGTGATGGAAAGATTTGATTAGTGGAAAACTTATCTGTGTAATCACTCTCACCCACTTCATTTAGGAAAAAAAAAATTCCAACATAAAACCATAATTTATTTGAGAATCGAAAAATGGATAGGTATCTTTCTTATAAGATTAAATAAAACCTATAATAAACATTACAATATTAAAATTTAACTACCAAAAAAACAACGAACATATTCAACTTTATATGATATATAAAAAACATATATTATAAACATTACGATATAAATTATCATTTAAATAAAATAAACAACAAAAAATAATATCAATGATATTATGATTACAAAAATTTAACATATTAACAATTAAATTAAATTCTAAAAATATTATTGCATATTACAAATAAAATAATAAATAACAAATAATAAAATATTTTAAAATTTAAATAAAAATGATCAAATATAAACATTTTATAAATTAAATCAAAAGTTAAAAAATTTAACGCTTAAAAACATTATATACAATAAATACAAAATAACAAAAAATATTCTAAACTAAATACTAAATAAAGAAACAAAAAAATTATTCAAAATTAAAGGGTTAAATATGTTTTTAGTCTCTATATTTTGGGACAATTTTGGTTTTAGTCCTTTTTTCAAAATAAGGTACAATTTAGTCCTTTAACTTCAGAAAACTCTGGTTTTAGTCATTTTTACCAAATTTTTTTAACTTTATTTGCTGTTTCAAGCACTATATAAAAAATAATGTTTACAAAATTAACTAATACATTATAAATAACAAAATATTTTAAAAACAAAATAATTAAAAAAATATGATACACATAAATATTACAATTTAAATAAACAAATATAAAAACATTAAAGAAATAAAAAAAATTAAAAAACAACATAATATAAATAAATTAACTCGCGCAGACTACACAACCGAACTTCGAAGTTCAGTTGAGGTCTACCGAACTTCGAACTATGACAATATGTCTGAATATCGGTGCTCTCTTAACCGAAGTTCCAATGCCAGTTAAGGATGTTTACATTATATCTACTAACCTCATCTATGTCTTTCGAATCCATGAATCTGTTTTAGCACATTTCTCCTCCAAGAACCTCCAAGAACCACACCAGCACGATCACCATCGATCACAATCACCTCCTTCAGAATACAACCACTCATAAAAGAAAAGTCGATGAAATAACGAAGAAATGGAACAGTGGAAAAAATGGGAAGGAGGTGGATGTAAGGGGTTTATAGAACAGGTTAAGAGTTGTTGGTGGTTAGAACATCATTAAACAATCATTAAATTTGTTCAAACTTAAATAAACGAAGGTCAAATATGTCTAATGGGAGATGCAAGGTGAGGTAGGTGAGTTAACTATTCTAATTTTGAAATAACCATTTTTATTTTCAAATTTTATATTATCAAAGAATTATTAAGATTACTAACAAGGGTTTAAGTAGAGAAAAACAATGTTAAAATTAAGGCTTTGTAGATGTTTTTAAGATTTTAATTCTTGAATTTAAGGGTTTGAAAAGATATCTTTAAAATAATTAATTTCATTATTTTTGTTACATGTGTAATATTAGTATTAGTTCCCAAATGTCAAAACAACTTTTTTTAAATTTAGAGACTAAAAGAAAGCCATTTTTAATTTGAAACAGTAAATATAAAAGTGACCAAAACTTGAGGGAATAGAGAGACATATTTTAGCCTATACAAAAACCTATTAATAAAATAATAATTTAATATTATATTAAAATACCTGTAATATTATTATGTTTTAAAGATATTATTTTATCATTTTTTGTAATCTTGAGTTTCATGGTATATTACATCACTCCACTTGTCCTTATACACTACAACAAAATGGTATATCAGAAAGAAAAAATAGACACTTAGTTGAAACTGTTGGTACCCTTTTGCTTAGTACTCATATTCCTGTCCATCACTAGGGGGGTTTTATTTTAATTGCATGTTATCTTATTAATATGATGTCCTCCTCCTCTCTCAATCATAAAGTACCGCTCTTCATTATGTTTCCCAATGATCTTCTCTTTCACACATCTCTCAGAGTTTTTGACTATGTATGTTTTGTTCATGACATGTCTTTAGGACTAGACAAGCTCTCTGTTTTGCTATCAAATGTGTCTTCTTAACTTATTCTCGACTCCAAAAAGGATATCAGTGTTACTCTCTTAAAACCAAGAAGTATTACATATTTGCCAAGTAGTAAGAAGAGTTCAAATAATTATAAACAAAACTAATTAATTAAATATATATATATATATAAAGACTATAAAAGGATTTGATGTTCGAGTTACCTACTTGTAGTTTCTTAGAGAATGGTGGGTTGGAGATGGAACTTTGAAGTCAATGTGAACCTTCCTTTAACTCTTTTTAGTGTGAATATATTTGAAATGATAATTTAAATTATTTATAATTTATAACTTTTTTATTTGGATTTATTAAAAATTTAAATTTAATTATAGGTTAGTACAAAGAAAAGAAACCATTTGCATTAGAAAAAGATAAATAATTTGATTGATATGATGTATAATTTGAAGTTAAAAAACAAACAAATTAAAAAAAAGTTATTATATTGCATTTGAAGATAGATAAACAATACAAGAGGGAAATCATGTTGATGAGATGAAGTCAACTCAAGATGAATATGAGAGTGGAATGTTGACTTGGAAAGATATCCCAGTGTAAATGTACTTTATCTTTTGATAAAATAGCCTTTTTCGATGCTAATATTGACAAACCTTAATAAAAATAAAATAAAACTCTGTAGTTATGAACTTTAATGAAAAAATAAAATTATGCTCTTACAAATTTAATGAAAAAAAAAATGATTTTACGATATAATATAGAAAGCAAAATCTAGAAGGTTTAACATTTTTAATTGATAATTAATTGATTATCATTAGAGGGTGCTTATATGTTATTTTCTTCTCTATCATAAGTCTCTTTATGTGTAATCTTATCGTTTGATCCTTATTTTGAGATGTTTCTGTAAAAGGTTTGGAACACCCTAAATGTTCTCAATTAATATATTCCTTTATGCTTATAAAAAATAATAATATTGAACTTTTGAATTAGTATTTTACTTATAAATATTAATTTTTTTCATTCTTTCTGTTCTACATCAAATTACTTTGATTCTTCTATAAGAGTTTGAAAAGAATACACAACAAGAAATGTTGGGTCTCTACTTGATTATCTGAATTCATCAATGATATCTTAATAATTGAAAGCTCAAACCAAATCACTCATTACATGCTTCTACATTAGCCTAAGAGAAGCTTGTATAACTAGATTATGAAGGTCATGGCTATACTCTCACACTTTATACTCTTAACTTTTGCAAACACTAATATGAGTATCAGATTCTATGCATAAACATCACCATAAATTAATGCTGAGTATGATATAGGATGAAAGCAACAATTTTTAGAATATGTATTTTGTATTTTATAAACCATTATTCATTTCTAACTAAGTTGGTTCAGTGAAAGATAAAGAGAAGAAAAATACCAAAACAGATGTATAAAAGATGCATCTATGACATCTATGTTTGAGATTTATTGAGATTAATACAACCTGGCCTGCTGAAAATTTCAAAGTTCATAGTGTGTGTATATATATATATATATATATATATATATATTAGCTGCCTGATTAAATAAATTTTTCTTCACTGTTTGAAGCAAAAATCTGATTATGTTTTACAACAGGGAAAGGGAGAAGATAAGCAAAGAAATGGATACATATTTTATACTGTACATGATGCTCTACATCCCCGAAAGGAAGAGAATGATTCCATCAAGTTGCCTGCAACAATTCTCTGATATCGTACCCTTGAAGCTATACAGACAAACAGCAGAAGAATCATTCTTATTGTTGAATAAAAGTTGATGGTAAAAACTAACAGAATTTGCAAACATAGAGTTACAATAAATACCTGCAGAAAAGTAAGAAATAATATCACTCCTGAATTCCAGAAGGCATGGATAGTGATTGGAGTGAGAAGGTTGTGAGTTTGAGCATATGAAAACCCCAAAGCAGTCCCTATGTATGTCACAAGTTTCTGTTATTTTCTTCACAGTATGTGGAAGAACAATACAATCATTCAAGAGAAAAACAACTTCTGAAATAAAAAGACCTTTTTTTTTCACTTTTCCGCCTTGTTCAAATTAAATTATTGTGTATTCAATATCTACCTAAACATTGTAATAGAAAATTTCCTTGTATCCATTTCTGAATATCAACTTGTCATGAATTACATCATACCTAGAACAAACAACTGTGGAAATTCTCCAGGAGTGAGATGTGCAAGGGCAAATACACTGGCGCTAATGACAACAGCAACTGGTGTAGGAACCCTGGTGAATGAGAAAAATTGCACCAGTAACAATCAATTCACAAAAACATGCTTCAGCAATTGAGTTGAGGCATCCATGATGCATCTCATTAAGCTAAATCTACAAATTTTGCATACAAGTATATTCACTTATATAGATAATTTTTCACAAAGAAAGAGAGAAAAGTTCAAGGTTTGCTTTTGCCTAACATTGCTAATCCAAATAACTCAGACCAACACAATTGTTGAAGCCTTATCTGTTCAATTATCTTGCCATTGTATATCTAATTCAAAAAGGGAAAAGTCCCACTTTCAAGGCAAGCTGTAGTTTCTTTAACATGACTTATTATGGTATATGGAAATGAAAGAACGATAAAATCGAAAAGGGGAAAAAACTTAATCAACAGGTCTCAAATAGAAAGGAAAAGAAATGAAGGTAACCAATACCACTTAGTCAGAGAAGTCATAAGAAATCCTCTAAATACAGTCTCCTCAAGGAGTGGAGCAAGAACACCTGTGATGCCCACCAAGCAGACAGTACTACAATGAAAAGAAACAGAATCAATCACTTGCTTGAGAATCTGGGATACAGAACCTAGATGGAAACCTTTGAAAAAATCCTTTCATTGATAGAAGGAGGGACTATGAAATTCCAGTCCACAACCACAATGTTGTGGTTTCAGATAGCTCTGCAACTACAATTTGGCTCACTTTACTGCAAGTTATCAAAGCATAACCGAAGCGGCAACTGCAATTTTAAATAAGGGAACGGAATATCTTAAATTACCTTAGATTTGAAGATCCAATTAATGGAAGCAAGCGAACAAGAGCATCAGTCTGAAAAGCAGTTTATAGAAGCATATAAGAGATACCCACATGGTTTAAAGTTCAGACAAAGAATTAAACACTGTTATAAAAGGCAAACTTTAACAGCACAAAGTAATACTCCTATCAAGACAGACTAATTCTGCTAAGGTACAAGAGGAAGATATAGCTACTCTGATCCACCTCTAGTTAGCTGCGATGATCCATACCATGATGGCAAGTCGACAACATACTATAAACTACTATAATGTAATTCTAAGATCAATGGTTCAATACTGACGCTATTGGAAAATCATTGAACCTAAATTGCCTCCTCCCATGCTACAAAGAAAATAGTTTAACATATTGACAGAGAATAAAAAGTGGGAATATAATTTAGTATGGGTAAACCTCAATCCTCATTATTCCAACTCAACCGTAAAGGACTGTGTGATGTTCAATTTATACAGCAAAGTAAATACATGAGATAATTCTAGAAAGGTTAAATAACCATCCTAACAAACTAACAAATAAAGCAACAAATAGAATAAGCAGTGGGGTAAAGGGAATAGTGCCAGCTATGATAAAAACAGAAAACGTGTCTTTCTCACACCCTCCCTCAAGATGGGTGGTGCATATTTAGCAAGCCCATCTTGAATAAATTAATATTGAAAGGCCCAGGATAGAACGACTTAGTGAACATGTTTGCCAATTGATGCTTTGAAGGAACATGAGAAAGAACAATGAGTCCATCAAGAACCTTAACACGAATGAAATAACAATCCACTTCAATATGTTTGGTGCATTCATGAAAGGATGGATTCTTAGCCAACTGAATGGCAGATTGATTATCACAAAATGTAGGGAATGGAAGTGGCATTTGAAGACATAAGTCATTAGCAATGTACTTTAGCCATTGTAATTCACAGGCAACAGAGGCTAAAGCTCTATATTCAGCTTTGGTAGAGCTTCTAGACACGGTGGATTGCTTCTTCGATTTCCAGGAGACAAGACAATTACCATAGAATACACAATAATCAGTGGTGGATTTTCTAGAGATACAACAAGTAGCCCAATCTGAATCAAAAAATGCCTAAAGTCTGTGAGGATTTGTGGAAGGATAGAAAAGGCCTAAACCAGGGCATCCTTTGAGATATTTCAGGATCCTGAATACAACACTGAGATGAGAGGATCTTGGTTTAGACATGAATTGACTAACTTGTTGGACAACAAAAGAAATATACAGACGAGTATCTGTGAGGTACTGCAATTTTCCAATTAATCTCCTATAGGAAGTAGGATCTGGAAGAAGATCACCATCATCATCTTTGAGTTTATCATTAGGGTTTGAAGGAGAGTGGGCAGGCTTGCATCCAGTGAGACCAAATTCAGCTAGGATTTCTAAGCAATATTTTCGTTGGTTCAAAATAATGCCCTGTCGTGACCTAGCAACTTCAAAACCAAGAAAATCTTTGAGGTTGCCTAAGCCTTTGATTCTGAACTTTTGATTTAAAAATTTCTCAATAGCTATAATATCATCCATGTTATCACCAGTGAGCACTATATCATCAACATAGACCAGCAGAGCAGTAAAAGAAGTAGCAGAGTTGCGGATGAATAAAGAATGATCAATAGGGCTTTGAGAAAAACCACAGGAAATTAAAGCAGATGTGAGCTTGGAATTCTATTGGCGAGAAGCTTGTCTGAGTCCATAAAGAGACTTGTGTAGTTTGCAAACCAAATTAAGATCTACGAGGATCAAACCTGGAGGAGGTTTCATATAAACTTCTTCATCTAAACCACTATGCAAGAAAGCGTTATCAACGTCAAGCTGGTGTAAGAACCATTTGCGAGAAACGACAATGGAGAGAAGAAATCTGACTGTGGTTATCTTCACAACAGGTGAAAAGGTTTCAAGGAAATCCATGCCTTCGGTTTGTGTGAATCCTTTGGCAACAAGGCATGCCTTATATCTTTCTATAGACCCAGCTGCATTCAATTTAGTCTTGTAGACCCATTTGCAACCAACAACCCTTTTCTTTGGTGGCAATCGAACCAATGACCAAGTTTGATTCTTCTCAAGAGCCTGAACTTCCGCAAGCATGGCCTCTTGCCAATGATCATGTTGACAAGCCTCTTTGAAAGAGGTAGGCTCAATGATGGCAGATAAAGACATGCAAAAAGCAGTGTGAGAGTCAGAACAATTGGAATAAGACAAGTATGACTGTAAAGGATAAGAACTGTAGTAGGAAGTATTAGCAAAAGAAAGAGTTGAACAATCATAATCAGACAAATAAGCAGGTGGTTTCCTAAGTCTAGTTGAAAGTCTAGCAAGTTGATCAACATGCTGTACAAAATCATTAGAATCATCATTGAATTGCATAACTGGTTCAACAACAATAGGATCATTATTATTAGAAACATGGTCAAAAGTAATATGAGAATCAGAGCAAATATTAAAATGTGAACCAGGTGTATCAAAAGCAATCAAAGAATCAAATGATTGTTGAGATGCAGCAATACCAGTGTTGTGGTTATGAGAAACGATATTGGAAGGAGACCAATATGGGAAGTGTGACTCATAGAAAATAACATTTCGAGATAGCAAAAAAGAGTTTGTAATTAAATCATATAAGAGATAACCTTTGACCCCTGATTTGAAACCAAGAAAAATACACTTAGAAGCTCTTTTGTCCGATTTGGTTCTACTAGAAGTGATGGTGTTTGCAAAAGCTAAACAACCAAAGACTCTAACTGTGTTAAGGTCAGGAATTTTTTCAAAAACAGTTTCATAAGGAGATTTATTTTAAGAAATGGAGTAGGTCGCCGGTTTATGAGATGAATAACATGTTTGGTTGCATATGACCAGAAAACAGAAGGCAAATGACATTGGAAAAGTATAGCACGAGCTACATTCAAAATGTGTTGATGTTTGTGCTCAACGATTCCATTTTGTTGAGGTGATTCAATGCATGATGTTGCATGAAAAATGCCTTTAGCAAAGAAGAAATCAGTTAAGAAAAATTCCTTTCCATTGTCAGACCTTAACCATTTAAGTTTGATATCAAATTGATTTTCAATGAAATTGATGAAGTTTGGAAGAACAGTTTTGACCTCAGTTTTTGATTTTAAAAGATGGACCCAGGTGAACCTACTGAAGTCATCAAGTGTTAAAAAATATTTATGACTATCAATTGAAATAGTTTGTAAGGGTCTCCAAATGTGAACATGTAACAATTCAAAGAAATCAGAACTCTTGGATGTGCTAATAGGAAAGGGTAATTTCTTATGTTTGGCAAAATGACAAGTCTCACATGGAGCACAATCCTTGTATAAAATATCAGTATTTTGAGATGACAACAAATGTAAAATGGAATTCGAAGCATGTCCGAGTCTATTATGCCACAAAGCACTAGTATGGACTGCATGCACAACAGGATGATTTGATTTATTGATAACAGAAGTTTGTAAAATTGTATGGCAACTCAAATCATGTGATTCTTCAAGACAATACAAGCCATTAGTCTTTCTAGCTGCTCCAATGATCTTGAAGTGAGACTTTTGGAAAAGAAAACAATGAGAATCACAAAACACTGCCATGCGATCAATAGTCGAAACAAGTTTAGGAACAAATATTAGGTGAACAGAAAAGTCAGGTACGAAAAGAGCATTAGTAAGTAATAAATCACCTATATGGATATTCCCAGAAAAATGGGCAATGACAGTAGTGTGATTAGGCAATTTAATGTTTATGGGTTTTATAGGATGAAGGGTATGAAAGAAAGATTTGGTTGGACATATGTGATCAGTGGCACCACTATCAAGGATCCAAGGAACAAAAGCAGATGTACCTGAATTGTGAACTGAGGCTTGATTCACTGAGGAGGAATGATCCTTATTGTGTTGGAGCAAAGCCAAAATTGCTTGATACTGGTCTTTAAAGAAAGTGAACTGATCATTGGGAGGATTGCCATCCAAATCAAGGTGTTGTATAGGAGCAGCTGAATCTATTTCAACCAAACTGGAAGAAGCTTTATTGTGTAGCTTATTTTTTCTGTAACTAGCAGGAAAACGAATGCGAAAATAACAGGTCTCAATAGTGTGATTGGTTTTCTTGCATTTTTCACAGAATTTGGTGTTCTTGGAATTAGTCTTGCTCGCATTGGAGTTGATTATGTTGGAAGAGGTAAAACGTGGTGTGTTAGGTTTCTGTAATTGGAAACCTAATTCTCCTCTCTACCAATTCACAACAAGAACACAAAACAGAAGAATGAATCGTATTTCTTTATTTGCAAACTAACAATGTCAAGAATCAATGTACAAGTATGGGTTACTACGGGAGCCTAATCCACCTCCTCAGGCTTATGTCCTGACTATACAAGTAAGATTATTCCCACCCTAACAAATTGACAATTATTTTATTTATAATAGCTTCTTCCCTCCCAAATAACTGTTATTACAGTTATGCTTCCCAACCAGATACAACTCCCTTTTTCCCTTATCCCTCTCTATTCTTCCTTCTTCTTTCATATACTTTCCAGCCCTTATCATGGTGGATCATTAGAAACAACAGTGAAAGCCAAAGAATCTGAAACAGAGGGTTTGAGATTGAGGCCAATGAATTCACATTCATGTTGAAGAACCACAAAAAATGTTTTGACAATCGAAGGCATAAGATCATGGATCATGATTTAGGAACGGACTTGTGAATAACTCTCATTAAGTCCACGAAGAAAACGAATGACATAATCATCCTCTCATTCTTTATGAAATTTAGAAAGAAGACCGCAAGCGCATTGTGTCGAGCAGGTGCAAGTCAGAACACACCTATAGAGCTTCAGCTCTTTCCACAAAATTTTTAGTTTCGTATAGTATTTGTAAATAGATAAATCACCTTGATGGCAGGCAAGAATCTGATCCTAAAGATAAGAGATCCTAAATTTATCAGCATGAGAAAATCAATCCTTGAAATTCCTCCAAATCTCTGACGCCATATCCATCCGCATCATTGATTGCTTGATCGAAGGAGTCATGGAGTGGGTGAGCCAGGACATCACCATTCAATTGGAATGACACCAAGCCTAGTGGAGGGGATCTGTGAGAGGCGGACAAGAAAGAGTGCCATCAATGAACCTCTCAACCATGTCTCGTTCCCGTTGTGAAAATTGCTCTCCGTAAGAAGAGGCGTAACAAGCACCAATGTTGGATTTTCACCGGGATGTAGGTATAGCAGGTTGGCCAGATTCATTAGGTGATCCAGTGTCTGGGTAGGGTTTTGGTTGAGGAAAGCCATGGTCAAATATTGAGGAAGAGGATAAAAAGTCTAGGCGGAAGAAGCAGTAGGTGTCAGCGATGATACCATGACAGAGAATAAAAAGTGGGAATAAAATTTAGTATACGTAAACCCCAATCCTCATTATTCCAACTCAACAGTAAAGGACTGTGTGATGTTCAATTTATACAGCAAAGTAAATACAAGAGATGATTCTAGAAAGGTTAAATAACCATCCTAACAAACTAACAAATAAAGCAACAAATAGAATATGCGATGGGGTAAAGGGAATAGTGCCAGCTGTGATAAAAACAGAAAACGTTTCTTTCTCACACATATAGAAGGAAACTAATAATTGCATGTGCATCTGCCAGTAATATTTGAAAAATAGAGCATACACCTCTCTTTGTGGGGTTTCTTCACTGAAGAAAGACACAGCAACTCCAGTCAATGCAATGGCGATTATGGCACTAACAAGTCCAACCCCAGCCCACAAAAGCCAACCCTTTTGAAGATTGAAAGGTTCCCTCAAATCTGTAACAATGTTTGATCATTGAATGGAAAAGCATCAGCATGTAACAAATTCAAATTCATCCAAATAGAAGCCAATTGCAAACTAAACATCGGATTAAAATGAGTTCTAAACCAAAATACAGGGATAAGCATGTTCATAAAGGTACAAACTGGTTTGTATTGGTTGTAGTGAACCTCATTAAATGGATAATACTTTTTGTAGTCTTAAGGTTTGATGCCAGCAATTAATATAAAAATCGAGGAATAACTTTTGCATGAGCACAGTGTCTATAAGTGCAGTCAATAAATAGCTCTGGATGTATTAAAATAATAATCAAGCTTGTACTGAAATCAATGTTGAAGTTATCTTAATATTATTTTGAGCTTTAGATGCACTATACTCAGCCTCACACAAATATTGCTCACACTGAAAACCTTTTTGTCCATACCTAGACATAATTGAAAGGCTCTTAAATGATAGTACCGTATTTGAACAAGTCTTCAGGAAGTGGCTGGAAAGTGTTGGCAACACTATATATGATTCCAAGTATAACAGCAGTTGTTATGCTGCCAAGACAAATAATAGGAGAAACTAAGAAAGTAATCCAAAACCTTACATACTTCTTCTTTAACACCAGAAAGAAAATTGGAATAATTATTATGTACAGACAATAGAAAGGCCAAAGGTGTTTCATACTTTTATTACTTACAGATTGATCTAGTAGACTGCGTACTAAAGTTTTAAGCTAATTGGAAATAATGATGACAATAACAGTTAATGCACTTAAGAAACAGTATGTTCACATATCACATGATAAAATGCATTTAGTATTCATCAGTATTATTATCTACAGAGTGCACTCTATTAATCTTTCCTAAAATATGGGCTCAGGACCAAAGTCCATCTATAAAATCTTCTTATAAGGTACGGATTGTGATAGGTTTCCAATCAAGAAACCTAATCGCTACTCACTCTAACACACACAGATGATGGGAGCCTAACCTCCCCCAACAGGAATAAACCAAGAGTCAAAACGTCCCTTTCTACAACTAACGCTCTCCTATTTATACAACACATTCCCGCCCATGTCTAACTGCCAAAACAGTTAGAGAACTAACGTTTCCCCCCGCCCCCTATATCTTCCCATGTAGCTCTTTCTTTACCTCCATCTTGCCACTCCACCTGAACTTGGGGTAATATCTCCTCTCCCTTCTTAATTTGCCTCCTGTCTAAGACACTTATTGGCCAGAAACTCGGTCCCTCTGCCTGCAGCTCCTCGGGTAACTCCTTTTCAACCCTTTTATCCCCCACGGCTTTCTTTAATTGGGAAGCGTGGAATACCAAGTGAATTCTGGCTGTTTCTGGCAGCTTGAGTCTAAATGCCACCTGTCCCACTTGTTGTAACACTTGAAATGGACCAAAGTAGCGTACGGATAGCTTTGGATGAAGACGAGTTGACATTGAAACTTATCGGTGTGGTCTAATCTTTAAATAGACCCAATCATCCACTTTTATGTCCACCTCTCTCCTTTTTCTGTTTGCTTGTTGTGCCATTAACTCTTGGGCCCTGTTTAAATGAAATCTCAACTACTTAAGGGCTTCATCACGTGTCATCAAGTCTTGCGCCACGGCCTCTACAAGTGTTTCACCAAGAATTAATCTGCTGAAGGATGGAGGACTCCTTCCATACACGGTTTCAAATGGCGTGCATCTCGTGGACCCTTGGTAGCTGGTGTTGTACCAGAATTCTGCCCAAGGTAACACGGCATACCAGTTCTTCGGCTGTTCGGAGCAAAAATAGCGCAAATACCCCTCAACTATCCTGTTAACTACCTCCGTCTGCCCATCCGTCTCAGGATGATAGGCGGTGCTCATCTTGAGTTGAGTGCCTTGCGCCTTGAATATCTCCCTCCAAAATATGCTCAAAAACGGCAGGTCTCGATCACTTACGATGGAGACTGGAATGCCATGCAATTTGATAATTTCCCTGGTAAATATCTCTGCTACGGTTTTAGCTGAGAAGGGATGTTTCAACGCCACAAAATGGGCATACTTGCTCAACCTATCTACAACTACCAAGATAGCATCATGTCCCATGCGATCTGGGCAGTTTCACAATAAAATCTAAGCTGATCTCCTCCCACACAGCTTGGGGTATTGGTAATGGCTGTAATAGCCCTTGAGGAGATCTCGTCATGTACTTATGTTGCTGACACACAGCACAACTAGCAACATACTCTGTAATCACCTTTTTATGCCTACCCAATACAAGGATTGGGCTATCCTCCGATCTCCGATACGTCCGGTATACACCCGAGTGCCCCCTTGTCTTGGTCACGTGGAATTCAGCGAGTAATTTAGGAATCCATGTTGAACTCGCTGACAACACCATCCTCCCCTTGTAGTGCAGTCTATCATTTTCCAGGGTATACGAGGCATGCGAATTGGGGTCCTTCTGTAGATCGGCTATCATCTTTTTTAACGTCTCATCCTCCTCCACCTCTCTTAAAAGCTCGTGGAAATCTGGCCAGAATAGTTGGGATATCGCCTGGAGCTCTTTCTCCTCCGTCTCCCCCTCGCCTCTCCTTGAAAGAGCATCTGCAGCCCTGATGGTGGTCCCCTTTTTGTAAACAATCTCGAAGTCATACCTCATAAGTTTTGCCAGCCAGTTTTGTTGGCTTTGTGTGGTAATTCTTTGCTCCATCAAGTACTTCAAGCTACGCTGACCGGTATGGACTGTGAATCGTCTTCCCACCAAGTATGGCCTCAATGTTGGATGGCCAAAACCAAAGCCATCAGCTACTTCTCGTATATTGATTTGTTCAAGGATCCCTCAGACAAAGCTTTGTTGTAAAAAGCAATGGGTCTTTTGTTTTGGGTTAGGACAGCTCCCACCCCTCCTCCTGACGCGTCGCACTCAATGTGGAATTCCTGATTGAAATCAGGTAGTGCTAAGACTGGGGCGGAGGTTATTACAGCCTTCAAGTTAACCATAGTCACCCGCGCCTCTGTTGACCACTCAAATTTGCCCTTTTTAAGTAACTCTGTCAAAGGTTTTGCCAGCTTACCATACCCAGCCACGAAATGTCGATAGTATCCCGTCAGTCCTAGAAAGCCTCTCAAAGCTTTCAAGGTTCTCGGCTCCTCCCACTCCATGACTGCCTTCGTGTTCTCGTCATCCATCTCAACCCCTTGTTCCGAAATTTGGTGACCCAGGTAACGAATTTTCCTTCTCCCGAACTCACACTTCTTTTGGTTTGCCACCCACCCGTTCTGCTCTAACAGTCGCAACACCATACCCAATTGCTCCAAATGATTGGCCCAAGTTAGGCTGTAAACGAGGATGTCATCAAAGAACACCAACATCCACCTCCTGAGAA
Source organism: Vigna radiata var. radiata (assembly GCF_000741045.1). Classification (NCBI taxonomy): domain Eukaryota; kingdom Viridiplantae; phylum Streptophyta; class Magnoliopsida; order Fabales; family Fabaceae; genus Vigna; species Vigna radiata. Next base: position 249,119 of record NW_014543107.1, on the reverse strand, counting down.
ATGGTCGCAACAAGCTATTCATAGTGCTTTGAAAAGTGGCCGATGCATTCATGAGACCAAAGGGCATTACAAGGAACTCGAAATGGCCCTGATGTGTTCAAAACGTAGTCTTGTGTACGTCACCTTCTTCCATTCTGATCTGGTGATAACCAGACTTCAAATAGATCTTCGAAAAATATCGTGCCCCCTTCAATTCGTCCAATAATTCCTCAATCATGGGTATGGGAAATTTTTCTGGGACTGTGGCTTTGTTTAGAGCTCGATAATCAACGCAGAAACGCCAACTCCCATCCTTCTTCTTCACAAGGATGACCGGACTGGAGAACGGGCTTGAGCTGGGTCTTATAATTCCTGCTTTTAGCATATCTTCTACCTGACGTTCAATCTCGCCTTTCATGAGATGCGGATACCTGTATAGGCGCACATTTATTGGTCGATGCCCTCCTTCAACTGTATGCGGTGCTCCTTGCTACGTGTCGGAGGTAACCCTTGCATGTCACGAAACAGATGGTAGTGCGTTTGTAGCAGGTTCTCCAATTCACTCTTCTGCTTTCCTGTCAAATTAGCTCCCCACTCACGGGTTCCCTTTGTTTCCACTACGCACACACTCCAAACCACTGCCCATGAGTCAGCATCCACTACCTTCAAAAGGCTTTTTGGTTTCACCAGCTGTCGCGTTAATGCTGGATCACCTTTTATCTAAATCTTCTTATCTTCTACTTGATATTCCATCGTCATTTTACCCCAATTCGTTCTCACCTCTCCCAGTTTCGCCAGCCATGCAACACCTAAGATCACGTCAACTCCCCCTAACTCAAACACGTAAAATTCCTCTTCCACGTCTGCCCCCTCCAATCGCACCGTCACCCTTTCACAATGTCCCTGGGCGAATCTTTTGTGCCCATCGCCTAAGCTTACTGAATACGTCGGTGTATGCGACACCCACAACCTTAGCTCCTCCGACAACACTTTACTGATGTAGTTGTGACTGGCCCTACTATCTATCAACACTACCACCTCTCTGTCACCGGTTCTGCCTTTCAGCTTCAAGGTCTTCGGGGACGTCAGCCCCTCCGCCGAGCACGCCAAGAGCTCCATCGGCTTCTCCTCCAGATTACCCATTTCTGCACCAACGTCCTCCTCCTCATCCTCTGCCAACAAAAGTACTCTCGAACTCCTCTCTGGACACCGATGTCCTGGCGCGAAAGGACCTCCACATCGGTAACATCGCCCCTCTTCTTTCCTTTTGAGAAATTCCGGATATGGCAAATTTCTCACCATTCTCCCTCGATTATCGCCCCCGTTCACATTGCTTCCCCTTGCGTTTACGTTTGTAGTGATGTCGTCCCTTCTTACTGACCCCACGCTTTCCGTTCTTCCAAACATGCTGATCGGAAACCGGTTCTGATCCGCACATAACACACTGCCCACTGATCGCATGCCAATTGGAAACCACTTCATAATCTGCTGTAAGTCCCGTCGAACAGCCACTGACTCAACTTTCATTCCTTCCATCGTAATTTCGATGGCCTCCAATCGCACTTCAGTCGTATCCTCCATCTCACGCGTCTCGTTGCTTCTCCAAAAGTGGATCCGACAGGTCGGACCAAAATGATAGGTTTCCAATCAAGAAACCTAATCGCTACTCACTCTAACACACACAGAAATGATTCTAGAGCACTATATAACCTTTCTGGTATTATTAGCCAATAGAAGAATACAAGAATAGAAGCGATGATGGGAGCCTAACCTCCCCCATCAGGAATAACAGTCCTGTTCAGAATACACCAAGGGTCAAAACATCTCTTTCTACAACTAACGCTCTCCTATTTATACAACACATTCCCGCCAATGTCTAACTTTCAAAACAGTTAAGGAACTTCCTTCTCCTCTCATACACTAATAATCTCCTATCAGATTGTCAAAGCTTTATATGAAAATAAACCACTATTTAGTAGCAACTAAGGCAACCCCAAAGAGGCACAAGTAAGGAAGGCCAAGGGTCAGCACAATTAAGGTGGCCTCCCAACACTCCCCCTCACACACAAGGTTGCTAAAGTGTGGCAAATGCAAGTGACCCAATAATGGCTATAGAATAGGCTTTGATACATTATAGAATTTGGGATTAGGACCTAATTCAACCCCCATGAAATCCACTTGAAAGGTGAGGGTTGGCCAAGCTGTATAAGCTCTATAATCATATTGTCAATGTGAGACTAAAACACCATCCTTGAGAAAAAATTAAGCCAGCCCCCAAAAAAGTCACAACCAAGGTAGGGCACGGATGACTGTAATTAAGGTGGTTTTCCAACAATATTACCTAGGAAATAGAAATTTTTAGTTTCCTGGAAAACTGAGGTTGGGAAAGTATGTTTCTCAAGCTTGGTTTACCTTTTATAAAAAATAAAATCCTCAAGGAACTATGTTTCATGGGAATGGCTTTTAGCCAAGTTTATCACAAAAGTTTGTCATAGAGGAGGTGGGAATCTAACTTTCCCAATTTAAAATAAAAAAATTACTGAAAAAATTACTCACTAATTCATTCTAAGGTATGAAGAAATTTTCCGCCAACCAAACGTTCCCTAAGTCTATCAATAGCCTAGATATGTGGATTACATGCAGAACTTTCTCTCTTCCTTTTTTAAATCCCCCTCTAAAATTCAATAAAAGCAAACGTTACAAAGTAAGCCAGCCTTCAAACATTTCAGTAGGATGCAAGTTTTGAGCAAGAAGTAACCAAATCAAGACCTAATGTGTATCACTCACTTCCTAGAACATCATGTGATCTTGCTAAGTAAAATGTAGCTTCACATCTTCTCAGCAAATCAATGACTCATCCAAAAAAAAAATCATTAGCAAAAAAGTGGAAGTAGTTTCAAAATTTACCAACCAACTTCAAGAATTACCAAGGTATGAGAGTCCAAAGGAATAACATACCCCTGATCTAACAAAAGTATCTCCGCCTTATCATCTAAACTTAGCACGTCAGGTTTGATCCCAAGATATGGAAGAGCAATTGCTTCAGTCAAACCTGTCAACACAAAACTGCCTGGGAATAAATTAATGGCCCAAAATACACCACAAACAGTAACACAGAAATAAATTATAACTTGTGTAGGTAAAAAGTCCCCAGATGACATCTTCTCAGTAGTTTTACATTATTTCAACTTTGATATGAAATCATAACAGCTATTCAAAACACACCCCAATCCACAAGCAAGGGAGGTCAATGAAACTGTTTGCCATTCCCAAGGCACCTCCCATCGCCTCAGAATAGGCCATTCCAATCCCGATTCCTGAAAAACAGACAAATAAAAAGAACAATACAAGTAATTTATACAGTTATTTATAAAGAATTTGATTAGAATCTATTGATAATATAAAAGGTGTTTACATCATCAATCAATGGTGAATTATCATGCATGCAAAGATTACTGACAAAAGTAATAATTACTTAAATAATACATTTGAGAGATCCATAATTGATCAATAATGCAAAAATCTTCATAAGCAATGTGTGAAACTAAATTCTTTTCATATATTTATTGTAAACAAAAACAAATAACATAAAGCCCTATAACTCAGGTAACACTGAAATGCACTCACATTAACTCATGCAAAGGGAATAATATCATCATAGTAGATTTAAATTTGGTATTGAATAAACTGAAAAACCAACCCCAGATACCCGCATTAAAAAAATATGTTTTTTCTCCTTTATTTTCTTAGCCTTTCATAAGTAGCATAAAAAAGTCAAACACTTTTTAATCATCAAGCACGGAAATCATACAGCATCAAACAACAATTCCCACGATAATTTATAAACTGAAATTCCGGGAAAGTAATTGCATACGAAAAACAATAGAAAAATAATAAACAAAGGTGAGAAAACAGAGTGCCTTGTCTCCAGCGTTGGAGAAGCAAACTGAAGACAGTGCCCTTTTAGAACCCAAATTCAAGTGGTGCAGGAAAAAGGGGTTTCTGTGGAGAAATGCGTGGCTTTGTTTTGAGATGGTTTTGAAGGAAGAACAAATCTTGTGGGAACCAAAGAGGGTGGAAGGTGGTGATGAATACACAGAAGAAGCAATGAACATTGCATTTGAAAGCATTATGTAAAGTTGAGATTTTGGAAATTGGATTCGCGAAAGAAGATCTTTGAATTAAAGCTTTGGATTGTTTGCCCACAAGAACAGAAGACAGAAGAGTGGATAAGGGTCGACACTACTCTTCCAGTTTCATTACTTGAACTGCTTCAAAAATTTTGGATGAAATGATGTTTGAGCTTTGTATTAGATTACTATTTTCTTTTTTCTTTTACGATAAGTTTGTTGCAAGTACAAAGAATTTATATTGTAAACTAACTAAAAAATATTTAAGTAGTTATTCTAAAAAATATATATTAATGTGTGATTAGATATGAATATAAACTTTTTACTTTCCAATCTCCTTACCAAAAAAAAAATAGTTGTACTATAATGATTGCACTCCCACAAGCTACAAAATAAAATTCATAATGTGTAATTTCAACTTGCACTTAGTATAAAGTTGAACATTCGAAATTTATCTTTTGGTTTGGGATTCATTTTCTGTTCTGGATTGTTAATCACAAGAGCTTTCATAATATATTATTCAGAATATAAAATTTTATTCTAAAATGTTTATATTAAAATACAAATTTATATTATTAAAATATAAAAATTATATTTTAAAATATACAATCAAAAATATAAAATAAAAAATATCTTTTAAATTATATCATTCAAAATACAAAATCTATATTCCAAACTACACATTTCAAAATATAATACGCGCAAATTAAAATACAATATATTTCAAATTCTACAATTCGTAGTTTTAATAAAATAATATATAAAGCTGTAATTTTGACATTTCAGAGCAAGAGGAAACTATCTCTAAGAAACTATGTCTAAGAAGAAATAGCTCAAATCATCTTATTGTGTTAGCCATTTCTTCCTGCACTCTCTTTCTTCCTCCTGCCTCCACACCATAGGGGCTACGTCCGTAGGAAGAAAAATAATATAAAAAAGTGTGACAGATAATGAATCTCAATGCGTATTCAAAGGTTGCATAAAAGAAGGATGAAGGAAGAAGAGACATCATGGTTTCAGATTCCTCATTCTGTAAGTATTTTAGATTGAACATTTCCGAATGCATTTTTTAATTTTGGATTCGACAATCTAAAGATTATATCTATGCCTGAATTAATTAATCCAAAATATATTATGGTATTTGAAAATATAATTCAAATTAACTAATTTGAGATTCATTATAACATCCCAATAAATATATAGACGGAAAACTATAATTTATTATAGGGAGTTAACAAAAGCAATAAAGGAGAACGGTAGTAAATAAGCATGTAAAGAGAAAAGCAATATGAACATCATATAGAACTTGAAACTGTGCAAGAAAATATAAGTCTGAATAATATTTACAGGATTTGACCGAACGGTCATAGGATTAGTTCAAGATCGAACGGTACAACAAAAGGGATCCACATCGAACGATTTTACAACAACACTAAACCGAATGGTTGTACAAAAACTAAAATTATCTAACTTTACTGACCAGACGGTCCTACACTATCCTCTGGCTGTACAGTCTGCAATGCTTCCTCTAGAGAATCTTCAAAGTCGCCCTCTGCTCACATCCAATGGATGTGAAGAGAACAATCGGTCGGATAATGACTGAACGACAACATAGACATGACAGGAAAATAAGGGTAAGCTTATGTAATTTAATTAATCAATTACAACACACATTTAAATATAAGAACCGAATGATCCAAAACAACATTTCAACCATACAATCATCGTACATGTATAACCATCAAAACCGAACGTATAAATAATAATAATCGACTACTTTGACTCTGCCCGGACTGTATGAACCATGTAGTTATGACGCTTGTTCACCCGGATGGACCTGGCTGGGATACACTCAACAGACTGCCACCTGAGGTTAGTCCAGTGGAGCTACCTCGGTGTAGAAATACCTTGAGGCTAAAGGACCTCCTGCCATTCCCATGCATGAGTTACCTTCCTCTACCTGAGGAGGCGTAATCACGGAATATCAGGATAAGCGACAGCTTAACTTAACCGTGTTCATATTCTACCATTCAATTTCAATCATGAGACATTCCTCCTTGGAATTCTCTTAAATGATCATAACACTTTCATTCTTCTCATTTCATATCATCCAAATTTACATAGTCCTATTCAGAAATGATTCTTTAATACACATAAGAGACACTATAAGGGGAGTGACCGAACGGTTAGATACTGAGAAGAAAACCAAATGTATAAAAGGTACATGAGGAAATGACCAAACGGTCAAACACTGAAGGGAACCGAATATCATTTAAAACCGAGCAAATCTCATATTACAATTTATCAAAATGACCAAACGTTCAACAACCGGTCAACTTTTAATAAAAACCGAATACTTTACAGCTTGGGCCGAATGCCTGAAAAATAAAAGGAGTTCTCTTCAATAAACCGAGTGTTAGTGCAAGACCGAACACTCTTTGGGGAATTCAAGTGTTAGTATAAGACCGAGCACTCTTTAAAAGAAATAGTATCAGTGTAAACAAAGTACTTCAAAGACTAAGTGTTAGTCTGAGACCGAACACTTCAAATGACCAAATGATAGTCTATGACCGAGCACTTCAAGACTGAGTACCCTTTAAGGAATATTTTGAATACAATCACCAAGTACTTAGTCTATGACCGAGTACCTCCTGAGATCGAGCACTCAATCTATGACCGAGTACTTTTAGTGACTGAACGTCCAGTGTAAGACCGAACGTTTTAAATAGGTGATTATATATGTATATACACTAAAACTGAGAGAGGACACTTTCTTGTTTTGTTTTAAAAGACCAACTAAGCAAAGTAATGAAGATTCAATATAAGTTTATAAGATCGATCGGTCACCAACTGATTTCCTATAGAGGAAACTTAGCCAAGACTGATAGTTTTGGGGAAACCGAACGGTCCTAAGACCCTCGGTTACAGTTCCAGAATTTCACTAAGTTCAGCAGGTTTATAACTAAGTTCATACTAGAAAATTAAACATGCAATCCACACAAACAACATACCATTCTTAAAAAAACATCAATCATATACTCATTAAATCATGCATCCAAAAATAGTCATAATTAAATTTATAAGCTTCCCTTACCTTATAATCCCGCTAGGCTTCTAAGTTCTATGGCTTCCCAAATTCAAAGTTGTCCAAAAGAAAATCTTATCAGTGCAAACGAAAGGCCTTGTCACCGGGAGTATTTAATCTGAAAGGAGTTTGATGATCGGAGGAGGAGCAAGGTTAGAAATCTAGAGAGAAGGTTGAGAGATTTAGAGAGAAGAAGGAGCAAATGGAGGGTTTCTGGAAAATTTGGAGAAGAAGAAGAAGAAGGGTTGCATGTAGAAGTGGCGTCAGTTTTTGAAATCCTATTTTAAATACAGCCCCCAAAAACTGAACGATTAACTCCTTTCGTGCCACCTGTCTTCCATTTTCTAGAAACCCACATTCTCTCTGCTGCCACACAGATACCAAGAAGCGGGGAATTAAATGAGGCTGACAGTTTTGTCTCCCACTAACCTAGGGAATCCAGAGGGGCATGACACTTGGCTTCCACTAAGGTGGGGAATTAATGGGGTGTGATTCATCCATCTAAAATGTATTTTCAAGGAATATATTTTAGATTCATCAATTCAATTATACTCTTCAAATATATATTTTGGAGTAACAATGAATTCTGAAATTCTCAACATATAAGTTCTAATTAGTAACCTATAATTATATTAATAAAGATAAATTTTATCCAAAATGTTTATGAATTATTATAATAATTAATGTAATATTACACAATAAATAAAAATTAATATTATGAATAATCAAAATCAAGAGTCATAATAGAATATTGAACAAATTATTTAATTTTGTTTGATTATTATGTCAAAGGAAAATGAAACCTTCAAAAATTATCGACTGGTGACAGTTTCGTAAATAAGTCAGGCCTCTAGACGTCGGTTAGAAGGGGCACCGACATCTAAAATATTATATACGTCGGGGCCCTTCTAACGGACGTCTAGAGGCCTGACAGATAGGTGAAAAATCATTTCTTTCTGCCATCTAGACGTCAGATCCCGCCAGTCCGACGTCTACATGCGACTATAAACGTTTGTTCCCTCCTAATTGACGTCTATATGACAGTAGGTGAAAAGTCATTTCTTTCTGTCATTTAGACGTTAGATCCCCAACTCTGACGTCTATATGTGACTATAGACGTTAATACCCCTCCTAACTGACGTCTATTGTCTGACAGGTAGGTGACAAATTATTATTTTTCCGCCATGTAGACATTTAATCCTGCCAACCGACGTCTATATGCGACTATAATCGTCAGTTCCCAGGACATCCGACGTCTGCATTTACCATGAATATTAATTTTGAAATTGAATGGACGTCATATTAGTAAGGTCTCCCACGTATATTCGATTATAGACGTCGGGTTCTTTGACAACTAACGTCTCATTTCTTTTTAAATCGATCATCGAGAACTAGTTTCGCGCACTTCATCGTCTTCCTTCGCCATTTCTCTCCTCTGCATTGCCTTTCAGGTGCGTTTGAACTCTTTTGAACCGTTTAAACTTCGCTTTTACTCTGATTGAACTTGCTTTTGAACCGTTTGATCTCATTTGAACCGATTAACATGAGTTTTCGTTGTGTTTTGGTGCAGTTTTTCACGTGTCTTTGTGTAGCGTAGTGCACCTTCTCCCTTTGCTAGTTTCCTCATAAGAAAAGCTTGCGTTTTTTGGATCTCTTACTCCTATCGCCAAAGAAAAAGAAAACGGTGTCACCGTATTCTCTTTCTATGGTGAAGAAAAAGAATACGGTGTTACCATATTCTTTTTCTTTGGCGGTTGGAATGGAACTAGGCAACGACGCAGGTTCGGTTTTGGGTTGAAATGCCATAAGAGATGCAAAAGACACAATTTTTTCTTATGAAGAAACTAGCAAAGGAAGGAGGTGCTACTATGGTACCCAAAGACACGAGAAAAACTGCATTAAACACAACGAACACTTCGTAGACGTCAGTTAATGTCATGCCCGACGTCTATAGTGCCCTTCGGTTTGTGCCATGTTCAACGTCTATATAGTGCCTTGAGACGTCGGTTTGTGCCATATTTGACGTTTATACAGACATCAGTCAATGAGATTAACCGACGTCTATAACGACGTCGAAACTGCAGAATCTGACGTCCCATTAACGTCACCCATATAGACGTTGGTTCGGGATGTGACATTAAAAGCCCAAAATAACAGACATCTAAAGCCCTTTCTGCACTAGTGAGAAGTTTTAAAGAAAAAGTTTCAACTTTAATATTAGAGAAGGAAATGACACTTTGCTCAAAATATTAGAAAACAACATATGAAGGTTGGCTAGACATGTTAGTAAATACTAGGAAATGCTTCCATGATAAAAACTAGCTTAGGCTTTAATGGCAAATCTTCAAATCACTTTTACTCTACAAGGTTTGTCAAATTTGTTAAAAGTAGGAAAGGAAATCTTAAATGATAAGTCTAATTCATAAAAAGAAAAAAATAAATAAAACTAAGAAGGTTGAACTCAACTCTAGATAGGTACCAAAGAATCAAATTATCTTTCATGCAGATATGATGGATGATAGGAAAGAAACTCCCACCATGACACTAGGGCGATGGATATTCACCCATCATAAAGAAAAAAGTGTCAAAATTCTGAAACCTAAGAAAGAAGAAAAAAGGGAGAGCCAACAAATGACGAGGAAGAAGACAAGACAACAAGGATTGAAAGGATAAGTATAAGTATTCCTCCATTATTAATCTCATGTACCATCATAGTTAAAATATCATAAGACTTATCGTCTAACGATATCATATTCAATTGCATGGTCTCAGACACATCGTCTGAAGACATATCATTTTACATCTCATTCAAAACGTCACAACTTTTATATTGCTAAGACAAATAGTCTTTTTGCTTTGCATCTGTACATAAAGTATGATGCACAAAGCCTAACTAGGTGGCCCATTAAAGATCATCTAGGGAAAAGAAAAGGAAAGGAAACTTTCAAAAATCACACTGTCAACAAAATCATACAACTAGCACTAGTGCAAAAACAGCGTATAACGTCACGCGTTCAACATCCAACCACCGAATAGCCAATGTTAAAAATGACCAGTGGTAGTTTTGTAAATAAATGCAATTGTAGAATGTCTAAGTCCCATAGAATTCGACGTTCCATTATGGTAATTATTTAAAGCAGCGCGTCATTTTCTCTCTTCTTTCTTTTAAACCATCAATAGTACGTCGAGTTCTGTAGGGGCTTCGACGTATTATTTGTCAGCCAGAAGCCAAAATGTAACCCTCTTTTAATTCCTTTTTTCTTTTTTCTTTTCAACCACATATAATACGTCGAATTCTGTAGGGGCTTCGACGTATTATTTTCCAGCCAGAAGTCAAAGAGTTACCCCTTTTTAATTCTTTTTTCTTTTAAAGCACTAATAATACGTCGAATTTTGTAGGGACTTCAACGTATTATTTGTAAACCAAAAGTTTCCCCTTTTTAATTTGAGCGAGACATTGAGAATTCATTCACTTTATCCTAGAGACTCATTGGCCTAGACATTCATGTGATTTGTTGATTATTTAAGACTTGAAAGACGAAATTTAGGTTTTATATGCAAAAAACGAAATTAAACATGCATGCAAAGGTTTGACCAATTGACCAAAGAATAAACGCAGGTGAATTATATGGATGAAGTGTGTTGTTGGAGTTCCCGATTTATCCTAATCCACTCTCATGTATTTATGAATTTTACTTCTTCATTAATGTCAATGCCACTTTCTAACTTACCTTAAACCCGATGTCTCGGTGAAGAGAGCCTACTCCTAATTACTAGTTTACAATGTCTTGTCTCCCTAACAATTGATCATGCATTACATTCGCACATAAGCTTAAGGCAATCGATCCTCCTATCCCTATGTTTAGGTAATATTGCTCCCGAGAGAATTCCCTCATGTCTAGATTTTCCCGTATGTGTCCATAACAAAAAAATTAATGATCACGCTATTGAATGAGTTAAACAAAGCGTGCATAGAGAATAGAGGAAAAACTCTAACAATTAATGAAGTAAAGCATATAGATTGACAAAACAATTCAATACATGAGAGTTTCAAAGGATTGCATCGTTTTCCCAACAACAATGGAGGTTTAGTTCACCATAGACATGGTGAAACTAGATGAAATTAATGAAAAGAATGAAAGATAAAACCCTATAATTTGTAGATCAGAGCTTCCGCATCCAAAATCCGCCTCCAAGGGATGAAGAGTGTGTTTCTGTGTCTCTTTTTGCCAAAAGATACTCTCTCTGGGTCGTGCAAGTCTATTTAAAGTTCATTAAAATCAGTAGAAATTGGCCCAAGCCCAAGAGACTAGCGCTCAGCGCTGGATTACCGCTCAGCGGTAGGCGCGATACTCATAATTTCCCCTCAGCATTGGCGCTTAAGCGTCTGACAGTGACTTCTCTGAAGAGGTTGGCGCTCAGGGGTGTCGCTCAATGATGGCTACGACACTTAATCTTCCCCTCAACGTTGGCGCTTAGGCGTTGGCCAGAGAACTCCTCCTCGAAGCTGGCGCTCAGTGGTGCCTGTGATTATTCTTTTAAGCACTTCTCTTTCTTCTCTTGAGTCCAATTCCTTACTACTTCAGCTTCTTTCATCCAATTGATGTAAATTCCTGCCAAAACAAGGATAACCAAGCATAAAACCAAGAAAATCACCTTTGACTCTCTTCTTTTCTAACTTAAGCAAAATGTATGATTTCAAGCTTGTTTCTAAGTCAGAATAGGTGTGTTTAGTGTCAAAATTAAGTGTAAAAATAACTTTTTTTGAATCGTTATCTATTACCCATGTATATAACCACCAAAGAAAGCCAAACATCTTCATGCACTCCAAGTTGTCCTCTGAAACCCTCACTCTCAAGTAGTCTCTCCCTAAAACCTTAAGCACTTAGAAACCCAAAAATCTCTCTACTACAATGGCCAGAAGTCAAATCCAGGAAGTTGTTATAACCCTTGAAGAAGTTTAATTATTCCTTCTCTACTTTGTAGGATTCAAAGCAATAGGACACATTCAGATAGGAACTTAGACCATTGGACCAACCAACCAAAATTTTGGAGCATTTTCAAGTTTAATACTGTCGGGGCGCACAACGCCAATCAAAGGGTGCTCAATGCCAGTCCAGGGGCGCTTAACGTTGGTGAACCCCATGTATGATACAACCTTTTTTATCCAGTCATGCCGATAGGCCAACTAGAGGGCGCTCAAGTGCCAGCTGAGCTGCCTATTGCACGTTTTTGAAGCATTTTTCATGTGAATTGGCATGTAATGTGTGACTCTTCATAGCTAGCCTTTCCAGCCGGTTCTTATTTGATTTTTGGAGGGAAATTAGATCAGAATAGAGGTTCTTCTTGACCTAGAAATAAAAGAGTCTAGTCATTGTATTTTCTCACTTTTGAGCTCTCTAGTCAACCGTTAATTCTGAATTCTCTCATTCTCTTCTAGCTTCCTTCCTTAGTAGGAAGGCCTTATGAGCTGTGAGGCTTCACACACCATTCTTTCATTCAAAGTTCATCAAACACCTCCATTCATGCTGTTTTTCACTGCACCAACTTCAATTTCACTGCATATCTGATTTGGAACCTCTTCTGTAGTTTTAAATCCTTGGAAAAGCCTCCATCAAATATAAAAAAATATAATAACTTACCCTATATGTGATAATTAGCAAAATAATAATAATACATCTAATCTGATTTGTCAAATATTATGTAAATATATGATATTAAAAAAGTATTACAATGTAATAACTACCGAGATTTGATCACATATATGATTAATATGTATGAATATTTATACAAACATATATATCTCAAAATAAACTCTAACCACTTTAAGTTAATAAAACTAAACTGAATGAGTCTTTGACAGTGTGACTTAATATATGTTGAGTGGGATAAAGTGAAAACTTATTATAAATTTGTATTTCAATGGTCTATTTTTTCTTCACTTATGGAGTGACTTCACAAAGTTTTGAAAAGTTGCCATATGTACGTTGGATAAAGACGCACTAACTTCAAATATAGAATTCTTTTGCCGTTTCTTTTATTTACAATTGTACACGTTGCTCGAATAAAACAAGAACAAGAAACAAAAAGAAATTGAACAACACTTGAAAAATCCGAACCTTGCAATTACAGCTAGTTCATTTTATTTTTTTCTAGTTCGTAGCACCCTTATTATATATATATATATATATATATATATATATATATATATATATATATATATAGATATCCTATCTCTATTTCTAACTTCTAAGAGAAATCTATGCTTTACACCAGCAAGTTAATTGACATGGCTATTTGCATTCGTCGGTTCACTCTCCTTGCCTTCGTTTGGTTTGCTATTCTCTTTTCTGTTCCAGGTTAGATTCTTCCCTCCTAATTAGACTTGTCAACACAAAATCAAACGAGTTTGATTTTTCTGCAGTCTCAATGTAAAATTTTATACGGTCAACCGATAAAAACTTATAGTAGATAGATATGACCTTTAAAATGGTTATTTAAAAATTAAAATTTATTATATACGATAATTTTTATCAAAACAATATAAAAATATTTTTTATTATAAGATTTTCTCAATCAAATTATCGCCCATGTCTTGTTCTTTTCAAATAACCCTAATATTTGAGTGAAATCTACTTACCAACATTTAATGAATTTTTTTTCTTTATTAATGTTTTTCTTTTCTCTATCTATATGGTTGAAACCTAGTGTGAAGTTTGAGTGTACAATGCACCTCTCGTTAGAAGTATATATACAGAGTTTTTTTATATATATTTCATTTCATATTTTATTATATCTACATAATAATAATAATATTGACTATTATAATAATTAATGTGCCATTAACTTTAGATCTTAGATTTGTGACTAATACGTAGACTTTAAATTTTACTCAAGACCGCAAAACACGTTTGAATAGGTTCTAATGATTCTAATATCATATTAAGAAGTAGATTCTAAACTTTACTAAATCTCATAAAATCGGTTTTTAAGGTAGATTTTCTATTCACTTTTATATATATATATATATATATATATTACAAATTGATTTTATTTTTAATCGATGTAGAATTTCCAACAACTAATGCAGGATAATTTTTTATTAAATTAAAAAATAAAGAATTAATTTATATTATCTTTGGTTTGTATTGCAGAGGTTAGTATTGGTGCAGCAATATGTGGGAGGCCAAGTGGAACATGGAGAGGGCCTTGTATAATCTCTAGCATATGTAACAATAAGTGCAAAGAGCGGGAAAACGCACAGGGAGGATCCTGCTGGGTTTTAGCATGTTACTGCACATTTTTCTGTAACAACTGACACTGAAACATTACACCATCATTACTATATCCATTGCATCTTCTCTCAATAAACACTGAAACTATCAGTTTCAGTTGCAGCTACTATGCTACGCTTTTCCTGTTACATATTTCGGAGTTGTCATTTTTTCAATTGGCTTTTAACATCACCTTTTAGACATCTCACCTTCGAATATCAGACGTAAAAAACGACTGGTGACATTTTTTGTAAATAAAACAACTATTTAGATGTCGGTTATAAGGGGGTCTGACTTCTAAAACACTTTAGACATCAGTTGTGGGGGAAGTGATGTCTAAAGACTCAACACAAAAATTTAAAAAGTCACTTTTTGACTCCATTTAGACGTCTGATCCCGCCATTCTGACTTCTAAAGCACTTTAGACGTCAGTTGTGGGGGTAACCGACATCTAAAGACTCAGCACAGAAATTTAAAAAGTCACTCTTTGACTTTATTTAGACGTCTGATCCCGCCAGTCCGACTTCTAAAGCACTTTAGACGTCTGTTGTGGGGGGAACCGACTTCTAAATGTCTGCATTAAAACACTGTGAATGCGAGGCAATAATTACGCGTACTCATTGTTCATCATCGTCCTCGCGTTTTCTCTCCATGGGCTACGTTTTTCTGGTTTGTTTTCTCACTCTTGCACTGTTTAAAATTAATTTTACTCCGATTACATTACTCTTTGATGAATTATCTTTCATTTGAACCGATTAAAATGCGTTTTCGTTTAGTTTTTGTGCAGTTTTGCTCGTGTCCTTTGGCAACGATTTCTTGCGTTTTGCACTTCTCCAATTCCCTCCACTACATTATTAAAACCATCCAATACAAAAAAAAAAAACGTACAATCCATTCTCTTCAACTAAAATATATAGTTGTAAACTTAAATCACCATAAGCCAGGAGCAACTCGAGAGACCTCAAGCGGAGAAAGATCCTATTAAATACGACTATATTTTAGACGTCTGACCTATAGAGTCTGACGTCTATATAGACGTCTGTTATACAAACATCTGACGTCTATATTAACGTCGATTATATCTTGCCCCGACGTCTCATTAACCTCACCCGGATAAACATTTGTTCTTGATCTGATGTTAAAAGTCTACTTTAATCGACGTCTAAAGGCTTTTTGCACTAGTGTGTGTTTTAAGGAGTGTGTAAAATTGAATTTAAATGAAATTGATCTGTGCATTCGGTCTACGAATCTTATCTGTGTGGTATATAACATATTTATTAGAAACAGAGTAGCAAGAATGGAATAAATTAGTGAACTTGAGAAATCATAAGAAAATAGTTTACTTTGAAGTACTTAAGTCAAAGAAAACTTAATTCAAAATACATATGAGAAGGCATAATTATCTCAGAATAAAATGCACTTGAGAAATTCCATTAATTGAAGCTAAATTAACTTAAGAAAAATTTAAATATAAAGATTGATGAAATGGTTACGAGCACATAAGTTCTCTTCAAATATTAATGACACATTAGAGATAATTATAAAGTTTTAACCATGAAGTGATGGAATTTTTAATTTCTCAAAATATTTATTGCCATACTTTACATAATAAATAGGATGTAGTACAAAGAAGATTATATATATATATATATATATATATATATATATATATATATATATATATATTATTTTTGGGTATTTTTAAGTCAAATATTATATGTAATTGTGAAAGATATAAATCTATGTCGAAGTATTTCTCTGACATAAATTTACGTTGGATTGTTATCCTGATTTAAATTTATGTTGGAATTTCTCACTTTTATGTAAATTTGGAACAGTTAGACATAAATTCATGTTTGATATAATACACATAAGAGATAAACTTACATTTGATGCATAATTAGATGCAAATTTACATTTGATGGTACATGGTTAAACGAAAATTTATGTCTAATAATGTATAATAAAAAATAGGTTAAATATATGTTTTAGTCCTCATATTTGTTTCTCATTCTCAATTAGGTCCTCATGTTTTTTTTGTTCCAATTGCATCCTAATATTTGTAAATTTGAGGCAATTAAGCCCTTTTAGTTAACTGGCCACGAACGTCGTAGGCTAAATGAGAGGGCTTAATTGCCTCAAATTTACAAATATTAGGATGCAATTGGGACAAAACAAAACGGAGAGGGTTTAATTCCTCAAATTTACAAAAATTAGGATGCAATTGGGACAAAAAAGAACATGAGGACCTAATTGAGAATGGAGAACAAATATGAGGACTAAAACATATATTTAACCTAAAAAATAAAGATACATCTGAATGTACATCTTTAGACATAAATCTGTGTTTGTGTGTTTTAAATTAAATTAGTTTTCACTACAAAAAATTGTGTTAAATATGATGGTTATTTTGTCTGGCGTTTATAAGCACATTTGTTATAATCACCATTTTGTATATACAGTCATAGATCTTACCATCACAAAGTATAATATGACAGTTTTATAGAAACTATCTCAACACTTTCCATTTAATACACTATATGAAGAGACATTTGAAAATTTAAAATAATGAAAGTTAAAATTGTCATACCTTTTTATTCTTTATTTTCAAAACGATTCCAATAGAAGGAGTTGCACCTAAAACCATTATTTTCACTGTATTGAAATATAATATTATGTTTCTAATTAAATTATTTCAACCATTTTATATTTTTATAATTTAATAAAAATGTTATTCATAAAATTAAAATAACTAATAAAATAGATAAAGTTTTTTGTTCACAAATATTTTCATTCATAATTCATATTAAAAAAGTTCATATTATCCAAAACATCATGAAAGGTTTACATGTTCAAAACAAAAAACCATAGATGTTATATTAGTATAACACATTTTCTTAAATTTCTACAAGAAACACGCATATTATCGAAGGCCTTGAGCTCCTCGGTAATGCTAGGTGAATTACCGAAGGACATTTAGATCGTCGGTAAAGGCTGGGTGAATTAACTTACCGAAGGATATGTGACCCTCGATAAGGTGCTCGAGTAATAATCTGTAAAACTTGGGTTTCCCCTCGCCCAATTTTCATTTTTCGAGCCAAACATTTTCTCTTTCTTTCTTCGAGAGTTCGATTCCTCATCATAATTCCCCCCATCGTTCACTAGCATTTCACAAACAGAGGCCCACTCCATCATCTAGCGTGACCGTCAGCCACCGTGTTGGTAATTGGCTGTTCGAAAGCGCGTATCCGTGATTGGGTGTGTCGCAATCGGCATCGGAGTTCGTCCATCGCAAAGGTAGGTTCAACGCTTGGTTTCACAGTTAAATGGTGAGTTTCACCGATTGTCATCGAGGGGTGGGCTTCCACTTGCTGTGACGTGTGTGTTCTTCTTGCAGGGTTGTTGTTCAAGGGTTGGAGGGTTGTTCTTGGAGGGGTCTTGCTGGAGTGTGGTTTATGCGTGTGAGCGAGCTTGTCTAAATCATCTTGGTGGAGGTTTTGGGTTGTCTTTCTTCCCCTGCTGTCGAGGTAAGTAGGTTTGTAATCGAACTTGAATGTGTTTAGCCCCTTTTCTTGGGTAACATGGTGTTTTTGATGATTAGTATTTGTTCTTGGTAGGTTTTGTTAATGTCATTTTTCCATTAATTTACAAGGTTTTAGGGCTTCGTTCAGGGTCTGAGGCGTGTCATTGCTGAAAGGCTGCACTGAAGTGTCCAAGAGTTCATTATTTCCAGGTAGGTAAAGTTCATGCTCTTGTGTTTGGCTTGCTTTATTTTGGGTTTTAATTGCATTTAAAATGGGGAAGTTGAAGTTTTGTTAAGATGAAGCTGATTTTGGTCACTAGTTTGTGTTTGAATGCTTGATATCCATGAGTATGTCCATGATTGTGATGCTTATAATTTTTTGGTGTCCTTCGTGGTTTATTTGTGGAATTATACTAGATGTTTTAGGCAGATCATAAGTGGTTTTTGATGAGAAATTTTATGAGCATGTGTTGATATTAGTGTAGGATAAATGTGTTGGAACAAATGAAAATATATATCAAGCATTCTACAGAATATTGGTTGATCAGAACAGAATTGATTGATCATTATTGATTATTGCAAGGTTAATGATGGTTGTATATTTAAAATATTAAAACTTAAGCATAAATGGTTATAATGTTCTGACCATCCACCATTTGTAATAGAAATCGTTTACATTTTTTTACATATAAAGAAGAGGATAACAAGTCTTTGAAACAAGCAAAAAACAAAAGTTACAAATCTTGAAGATTGTATTGGTTTCTCCCAGAACCAAAAGGAGGATAAATGTTTAATATGCAAAGTTAGTAACCAAACTCTATGGAGAGTTTGTTTCGATTTGAAGTTCAAAATTTAGCTTTTAAGAACAATGTTAAAAAAAGCTTAAAGAGATCTCTACCTATTTACAACACAACAATGAAAGTTAGGTTAGATATTAAAGTTTGACAACTTAAAAAACAGAGGAGATTAATGCAAAGAGACTGGGTGTAGCTTTCAAAAATTGAGAGTGAACCAATGTAAAAGGATTGTGTGATCCTTTCTCTATCTTTACTGTTCTTTCATGAATATTTTGATATGAAGGTTTGTGAATGTTTGTACCTCAACATCTGAAAAGAAAAGTGATTCTATAGAAGTTAGCACATGACAAGGTAGTGTGGCTAGTGTAGTCCTAATCAAATTTTTTAGAAACGATTTCCTAGCACATCCCTTCCCTAAGGATAGTATAAAAATCACAGCACAAGTGCTTGATCTATTCTGAACTTTTAAAACCATCCACATATGATTGATCCTCTTGATGAAAGTCTCAATCATGAGCAAAATTAGTTCAAAAAATTCTTTTTTAGAAACTTATTTTTTACCATTGAGGTAAGTTCCATAAAATTTCATTCACATTGTCATTTAACTCTGCCTTTGCTAATTCTTGAACTTGTTTCAACTTCAATTCGGCTTCAATTTCCTGTCACCAACGATACATTATCATTCTCTTTCATTGTTTTGTAAGATCTAATTAATTTTTTCATTGATTAAGTTGGTAAATAGTGAATATGTTGAGTTTTAACTCAGTGCTTTATGTTTTGGCCTTACTAGCACGAGACATTTCATTCAAAGGCTGAACAAAAATTTCCTAAGCTAGACACTCACTAAATACCTTGTTGGACTATGTATTCCAGCCAATTCATTCATTTCCAATACGTTCCTTTTGTTGCTTTGCTATGACTACCAGTTGTTAAGCCACTGGCAAGTGTACCAGATCGTTATCAAGTAATATAATTGGTAAACCCAATATCGTTCTTCCCAAAGGACTCTTAGGCCTTACTTTTCATGTAAACAAATCGCGTAAGACTTGAGAAAATAATTAAGTTGGTGGTTGTATGCAAAGAACAAAAATAAACATGCAAATGCAGTTGATTCAATTGGTTTTAAGAAATTATGGATGAATGGTATTATTGGGGTTTACAATTTCATCTTATCCACTCTCATATATCTACTCTTCTTATTTACTTCACTTATTTATCCAATTGCCATGCAAACTTTCTATCCTACCCTTAACCCAATCCCTTGGTGAAAAGAGCCTATTATTAATTACCGACTTGCTATCCCTAGCCTCCCCTAGTAACCAATAATGCAATGTGGTCTGAAGCAAATACAATTGATCGTCCTACCCCTATCCCATGGCGGTATTAGCATAATCAAGGAATTTCTCACCAGTTCATGACATTACCGTAGGTCCCCATATCGATAAAGACAAACAACTTTTAATGAATGAGTTAAACAATAAAAGCATTAAGCAAAGATGAGAACCCAACAATTGATAAACAAGTATATGCCAAGCATATGAAATAAATAAGAATTTGAATATATGAGAGTTTCAAAAGATTACATTGTTCCCCAACAACAAAGGGTTTAGTTCACCATAATCATGGTGAAACTAAATGAAATATGATGAAAGAATGGAAGAAATAACCCTAAACTTGGTAGATTGGAGCCTAAGCATCCAAGGAACCTCCTCCAAGGTGTGTGGAATAGCTCTAGACGTTTCTCTCTGCCAAAAGAATCTCCTTTTGATTCGCACTGGGGCTATATATAAGCCCAAAAAGATAACAGAAAGATAATAGAAAGATTACAGAATCTAGCTAATAAAAACAGACAACCGCCCAGGCGCCTAAGTTCACCACTCAGTGGTTTCCCTTTTGCCACTTTGATCGCTCAGCGGTTAGTTTTGCTGCTGAGCGGTTAGTTTTTCCGTTGAGCGATTTCCCTCTAATCGCTCTGAGCGCTCAGCGGACCATTCTGGCGCTCAGCGACTTACTTGACCCTTCTTTTCATTATTTTTCTCCTTCTTTCATGGGTCTAAGTCCACCTTACTTCACTTCCATCTTTAATTCATCTAAAAATCCTGCAAATCAATGTGAAACAAGCATAATATCGCTAAAACCAACTTTTGACTCTCACAAGACACAACTAAGTGTTTTACTTGATTTAAAGCTCATTCTAAGCCATAAAGGGTGTGTTTTACTATCAAATTTAAGTATGAAAATAATGATTTTTAGACCGTTATGACCAACACATGGGACACCATGGTCAAAAGCAACCCTTGTTTTAAAATAAGTTAGATACTATATTTCTGATTCAAGCAGCCTTGCCAAACATGTAACATTTTTTAATCTTACTCCTACGAAACCATGTACCATGTACCCAACTTCTCCTTTCTTCAATCATCCTTCTCCTTTGTTGCATATTTTTCTTGTTGTTATCTTTGAGAATTGAAGCATGTTATCTCGGCTGTAGTAAAGAGTGACTGCACTCACGCCCCCTTTGAACTATGATCAGCATAAAACATCATACACCAACAACTTGAACCAAGAAAATTGAACTAAAAACCTTTGAACTTGTGGTTATGACAGATCTTTAAATCTGGTTTTGCAATCTGAATTGGTAAGTTGATGTTTAGCCATGAGGAATGTTAGATATAAAGTCTTCCTTGCATTTGATCTATAACTCTCCTCTAACAAGTTTGTTTTAGGTTCAAGTCTTGCATTTTCCCTTGTTGTAGAGGCACTTAGATAAAGAACTATACAAGTTTCCACCCCCAAGATGCTACCACTAGCAGGAGCCATCATCAAAACAGATTTAGTTTTCAACACTACACCAGAAAACTTGGCTTGATTTTGGTGGTTTGAAAGTCAACTTTGTACAGAAGTGGTTTAAACTCGAAAGGAATTAAATCAGCAACTTTAATTAGTGATTTTAAACGTGTTCAAAGTCTGAAATGAGTTAAAGACTTATTGCTACTGAAATTCACTTTGCCACTTCCTAATTTAACTCAAAATGTGATGGTTTAAGACACAACTCTGCACTTAGGCCAAGATATTACTAATTGAAATCTGGTAGCAACTTTTAAAGACCATTTTAAACTTGTTCAAGCTATCAAATAGCTCAGAAATATTAGAAATCACTAGATCAAGCTGGAAATTATCACCTAGAATGAATTAAATTTAGATTAGACATCCATTCTTTTTTGTAGTGAAACAAGTGCATGTGGAAGCATGCCAGGAAGGAAAAGTTAAGTGGAAAATCATATAAATGAAAAAGTTAAGTAATATATAATAAATAAAAAAACCTATAAACACTGAAATCAAAGTTTTATATAAATAACTAATACATGTTAAGTGTTCTTATCTAGAAATTTTTCTAGTAGGTGAGAATTACCTTAAAAAAATTCGATTATGTGAATTGTCCATTTTGATTTTTGTCATACTAAGCCTTTTAATTCTAGCTTAGTTTAGTAGAGTTACACTTTCTTGAGTCAATTAAATTGTTGTCCAACCTTTGCTTCTCTGGAAATGAGATTTTGGTGGTATAATGGTGTAATTTGCTGCATAAATTGGCTCTAGCAAGGGTGATGTTCGAATTTTGTTGTTTTTAAGCTATTGGAAAACTTGAACAAGCTTAAATTGGTGTTCTAAAGTAGATATCACTGTTCATTTGGTCATATTTTAACTTATATGCAAATTTGGTCTTTAAACCATCANTTTTTGAGTTAAAATGGAAGTAAAGTGGTGATTTTGAAGTGTAACCTATTTATAACTCATTTCAAAGTAAATCCATTTGCCATAAGGTACCTAATCTTTTGTACAAGATTCAGAAACGACCTCTTTAGAACCTTTGAGCAGTCACCTTATCAATGAGGTATAGAAATGGACCCAAGCAAGGATTAAGAGGATATCACTGAACCCTTTTGTAGGACCAAGAAAATGGCTCAGGCAAGTCTTTTCCTCTCAATTCCCCAAGCTATCTCTTCACATATTTTCATGAGATAAATAAAAGGCAATACCTTTAGCTAATAAAAATCACATTAGTCACAACAAAAATTATCCATCAACACCTAGAAAGAGGAAGTAAATGATGTGAATCCTTCTCACTTCGCCTAAAGTTTTGCCTTCCAGTTCAATTTCTCTTGGTGTGTTGTTCTTCTTGCTTTTGCTGCAGTAAACACCAATACCTTCTAGCTGATTATCTTCAGTTAGCTCTAGTGCGTTAGGCCTTCCTAGAGTCCTTGTTGCTGCTATCCTCATTTTGCATTCTCTCAAATCTGATTTGTGGTGTTGTTTTTGGTGCATTTTTCTGCATATTTGACTATAACAAGAGTGATTTGTTGAATCTTGCTGTCTTTGTGCATTTCCAACGTTTGAGCAAGTTTAAATTGCTATTTCAAAGTTGTTTGCACATTTCATTTGGTCATTTTTTAGCCTATATTTAGAATCACCTTTTAAACCATCAAAATTTGATTTAAAATGAAAGTGAACCAGAGTTTTTTCGTTGCAATTTGTTTCTTGGGTGTTTAAGTGTTTGCACAAATTCAAATTGATGATATAAACTTGCTTGAAGCATCACTTGAGTTGTTGAAACACTTCCAAGCATTTTTTGGTTTGAAACCACCAATTTCAATGTCATTTTCTAGTGCGGTGACCATTTTAAGTGTTGTTTGACAATTTTAAATCTTTAATCTTCATTTCTGGATTGGCACAAGCTGGTTTAGTGTTTCCAAATATAATCACATGGTCTTTGCACTGTAATACAATCATAAAAAGTTGGTTTAGTGTTTCTAAATTGTGGTGTAGTGTTGGTGACAATTTCATGCATATTTGGCTATAACAAGTATGTTTTTTTGAATGTTGTTTTGTTTGTGCATATAAAATGTTTGAGCAAGTTTATTTTGCCATTTTAAAGTTGTGTACACTGTTGAAATGGTAATTTTTATGCCTATATGCAGAATGACCTCTTAAATTTTTCACCCTTGTACTTTCTAATTTCAGTAAAAAATGAGGTTTGAATATGTTATTTTGCACATAGATGAATCTAACTTCAATTTGAATGTTGTAACAAGTTTAAAATAACATTTAGGACTTGTTTATACTGCCAAATAACATAGAATCACATCAGCACGAAAATTGAATGGTCTAAAGAGCTAAAACTCAAAGTTTGAGTTTTAAGTACCTAAAAAATGAACTTTTAAGGTGAGAATTTGTCAATTCACCTAATCTAGACTTATTCTAAAATATGTAAGCATCCTAACAAGTCTAACTTAGTTTATTAAAGGTAGGAAAGTGGTGAAAAGCAAAGAATAATCTAATACTCAAAGTTTGAGTTTTAAGTACCTAAAAAGTGAACTTTTAAGGTGAGAATTTGTCAATTCACGTAATGTAGACTTATTCTAAGGTATGTAAACATCCTAACAAGTCTAACTTAGTCTAATAAAGGTAGGAAAGTGGTGAAAAGCAAAGAATTACCTAAAACTCAAAATGACACTACTTTAAACCATAAAAAGTGTAGTAAAATTGTGTCATTACAAGTCATTTTTTGTTCTGCTTTGATTCTATGATGTTTGGTAGTTTAAACAAGTTCAAATTGATGTATTAAAGCTGTTAGAACCATTCGTATGATGTTAGAATGACTTGTATGCAATTTAGTATGTCAAACCATAATATTTGAGCCATTTTTGGAACTTGCAAAGTGAATCTGAGTTGCATTTCTGTTTTATGCCTAATTAGAGTTGAAACAAGTGCGTTTTGATGAATTAAAACTGTTGAAATGATTAGCAAAGTGTCAAAATGGCTTAGGCACAAAATCACTTCCAAAACCTCCAATTTCGAGTCAATTTTGGGAAATAGAAAGGGGATTTTGAGTAGCAATATGGTTTTGAGTAAAATTTGAGTTTCCAAATGTTTCAATTCATCAAACAAAGTTGTTGTAGTGATTAGTTTTGATCTAGAGCTGCTGTTGTGTAATTTTGAATCTCAAATCACCAACTTTTGGCTCTTTGTTTGCGTTCAATTTTTCCATTTCTTCTGTTTGGCATTTAAACCATGGCTGAACATCTTGCAATCTTATTTCCTTGCAGAAATTTGTTATCAAANCTGCAACCCACCAAATAAAGTCTACTAAAGAGGTTAGTATTGAATTTGTTTTATAAATTTCATAGTTTGAGTAATTTTAGCATGTATGAATTGTCTCTTTTACTGGAACTTAGCAAAACTTGGTGTATGCTTTATCCTGGTGGTCATATTTTGCTGAAACTTGTATGTTGATGTATATATATGTATGTTTTTGTATATTGTATGGTCATTTATTAGGCTACTTCTTGATTAAGTTAAGTAGTCATTTAAAAATCCTATAGTACTACACACATTCTCAATGTAATGAGAATGGTAAAAATACTATAAACACTTAGAACCTACAAAATATTTGGAAGTACTCTATAAAAGAGAACTTCAATAGTAATAAGTTGTCTCCCCTAACTTTAATACACAGGCCCTTAGGATGTGTAATGTATTTTAATACTTAGGACTTTTCTTTGCATACACTTATTGTATGCTTATGATAGTAGTATTCAATTTGCCTTCCATGTTCGACTTAAGTAGTAATAGGTTTATTACTTACGTGACATGGAGTGTTGTTGATTTCGCTAAGTTTACCTTTGTTTGGCTTGTCACAGAACATGGCCCATTTTCTCAACCATTGTGCATGGATGTACGATCGTTGTCATATTGGAAGGAGAGGTTTGAAGGAATCTTTTGTCATCGGAGTTGAAGAGTTTGTGGAGACGACTCGACAATGTCAATATTATGCTATTGATGGAGGGATTCGATGCCCATGCATCAAGTGCGAATGTACAAGGATTTTGAAAGATGAAGACGTTAAAGTTCACCTATACCAAAAAGGGTTCATGCCTAATTACACGGTTTGGACATTTCATAGTGAACAAATTCCTTTGACCTCCAATAGAGTTGAAAATCGGCTTGCATCAGGTTCGAATATTGTTGTACATACATCTGAGATAGATCAATTTGCCTATATGCAAGAGATGGTCGACAATGCTCTTCGTCGACATGACGAACAAGAAGCAAACGATAGTCATGATGAAGAGTCTCCAAATGAAACCACTCAGAGGTTTTACAAATTACTGACAGAGGCAAATCT
>NW_014543107.1:159285-223043 GCF_000741045.1 Vigna radiata var. radiata | reverse complement strand
TGGTAAATCTAATTGGAACGTTCCCAATCAAGCAGTGGATCACTATACAAAATTGATTTTAGATTTGACACCACCAAACAATTCTCTTCCGAAGAATTGTTATCAGGCCAAAAGATGTGTTTCAATGTTGGGATTGGAAGCTAAGAAGATTGATTGTTGTGTTAATGGATGTATGTTATTCTATTACAATGACAGTGGCAAAAATGATGCATTGCTGGTTGAATGCAAGTTTTGTGGCTCTCCTCGATATCATACGATGCATGCAAGAGAAAGGCAAAAAAAAAGCAATTACCTTAAAGTCAATGTTCTACTTGCCCATTATTCCAAGATTACAAACAATGTTTAATTCAATACAAACATCACAACACATGACATGGCATGATGGTAACAAAACTAAAGGAGTTTTGTGTCATCCTTCTGATGGTGAAGCTTGGAAGCACTTCAATCGTAAACATCCGTCCTTTGTTAGTGAACCGCGTAACGTGAGACTTGGTTTATGCTCTGATGCGTTTACCTCATACATTCAGGCGTCTGCATCACCATATTCATGCTGGCCGGTGATAGTTAACCCATACAATCTACCTCATGAGATGTGTATGACAAAGCCTTACATGTTTTTAACGTGTATAATACCAGGTCCATCTAATTCCAAATCAGCGATTGATGTTTATTTGGAGCCTCTGATTGATGATTTGAAGAAGCTATGGAATGGAGTTTGGACGTATGATGTTTCAAGGAAGCAAAATTTCCTTATGAGGGCAGCTTTGATGTGGACTATTAATGACTTTCCAGCGTATGGCATGTTATCTGGTTGGAGCACGCATGACCGATTAGCTTGTCCACATTGCATGGAACATACGAAGTCATTCCAATTGAGTTATGGTCGGAAAAGTAGTTGGTTTGACTGTCATCGACTATTTTTGCCTATTGATCACCCCTTTAGAAGAAACAAAAAGGCATTTCGCAAAGGGCAAGTTGAAATGGATATTCCCCCACCAAAGTTGACCGGATCACACGTTTGGAGAAGAGTTAAAGGCTATCCAAAATTCACTGAATCTGGACAGAATAGGATATATGGGTTTGGAGAATGGCATAATTGGACTAAAAGAAGCATATTTTGGGATCTTCCCTATTGGAAAGACAACTTGCTAAGACATAACCTAGATGTCATGCACATAGAAAAAAATTTCTTTGACAACATCTTGAACATAGTTATGAATGTTATTGGTAAGACAAAAGATAATGACAAAGCAAGAAAAGATTTACCTCTGATATGTGCACGAAAAGACTTAGAGTTGAAGGAGCAAGCTAATGGTCGATTCTTCAAACCAAAAGCAAACTACACCATCTCAAAAGATGAGGCAAGAATAGTGTGTGGATGGATCAAAGAGCTTAGAATGCCAGATGGATATTCTTCTAACTTGTCCAGATGTGCCAATGTTCAAAACGGTACTATTTAAGGCTTGAAGAGTCATGACTGTCATGTATTCATGGAGACTTTCATCCCTCTTGCGTTTAGTTGTTTGCCACAACATGTGTTACATCCACTGAGAGAAATCAATAACTTCTTTAAAAATTTGTGTTGCACGAAACTAGAGGAAAATTGCCTAAGAAAGATGGATGAAAATATCCCAATTATTCTCTGCAAATTAGAATGAATATTCCCTCCTGCATTCTTTGATTCAACAGAGCATCTTCCAATCCATCTTGCATATGAAGCTTGGCTTGGGGGACCTGTGCAATACAGGTGGATGTATCCCTTTGAAAGGTTTATGGGAGAATCCAAACGTTTAGTTAAAAATAAAGCTAGAGTAGAAGGCTCAATTTGTGCAGTTTACTTGCACAGGGAGACAACATATTTTTGTTCACGTTATTTCAAAAACTTCATGTTGTCCACCACTCATGTCAGAAACGAAATGCAATGGCAAGCTGAACCACGTCAAGGTTCATTATCAATTTTTCGACAATCAGGCCGTCATGCGGGAAAAGAATACACTCATTGGTTAACTGATGTTGAATTCAACTCTGCTCATGTCCATGTCTTAATCAGTTGCAGTGAAGTTAAGTCGTACCTTGAGTATGTCATCATCCAACTCTTACCTTTGCAATGGTTAAATTGTTATACACTAATTCATTTCATTTGTACCAGCTCATTTCTTGTGGCTGAGCAAGTCGCAGAAGGAAATGCTTCTGCTAGAATACACTCAGAGTTTCCCCAATGGTTTAGAAATCAGGTCCGTACTTTTTCCTATGTTTTGAGCAAGGTTAATTTGACTCTTGCTTTAAAATTTTTTTGGGTATCTTTGTAGGTTTTTAATCAGGCGTTAACTCCCACGGTTCAAGAGTTAAGACATTTATTCAATTGGCCAATAAGATGTGTGAAAGTATGTCACACTTACTTCATCAATGGTTACAAATTCCATACACAGGAATGGTCTAAAGGAAAGAAAACAACAAATTGTGGTGTGTACTTCAGGGGCCTTATAGAGGGTTCTTATGATGATTTCTACGACATCATTCATAAAATATATGAGCTAAAGTACAACAACACTACTTCTCAAAACAGAGTAACACTTTTTTATTGTGAATGATTTGATCCTTCTAGAGCCGGTACTAGAGTGGATCCTAGGTTTAACATTGTCGAACTCAACTTGAGAAACAAATATGGATCGTTTGATCCTTTCATTCTACCAACTAATGTAAGATAGGCTTATTATGTGCCATATCCACCGTTCCGCAATATTGACAAGCGTGGTTGGGCTGTAGCAATACAAACCAAGCCTAGAGGTTGCATTGACTCAAATGCGGTTGAGGAAGATGTTGCCTACCAACTTGATCAAATGTCACAACCACAAGAAATTATTGAAGTTGAACGTATAACCGGATTGTGCGACCATGATGGTGATGGAGATGAATTAGAAGCACCAATAGAAGGTGATGATGATGAAGAAGAACATGATGAAGAAGAAGAAGAAGAAGAAGATGGTGATGATGATGATGATGAAGAAGATGATGATGAAAGAGATGATGACGATGAAGAAGAAGATGAAGATCATAATGATGATGATTGAATGTTCGACTATCTTAAATATTGGATCAAATTGAACTATCATTTTAATATAGTTATGTAAAATAAATCTTAAAAATTTGTAGTGATCCTTCCTTATTCTTTTTTATGCATTGCTAAGACATTCACTTTAATTTGTAGTGATGCTTCCTTATTCTTTTGTATTGTTTCACTTTATTTGCAAACATTTCAATGCAGTAATGACAGGAGAAGGTTCATACCGTCCTGATAAAGGAAAAGGGGTAGCAAGGCCTAAAAAGAGGCAACAACAGGCCCCAAAGTATGTACTTAGGGTGCCTGCTGCACTACCTACCCCTGTAGTACACCCTCCCCCTACTACTGCAGTACACCCTCCTCCTCCTACCCCTGAGGTACACCCTCCTCCTCCTACCCCTGCAGTTCACCCTCCTCCTCCTACCCCTGTAGTACACCCTTCTCCTCCTACCCCTGTAGTTCACCCTCCTCCTCTTACCCCTACAGTACACCCTCCTCCTTCTACCCCTGCAACAGAGACTTTTCCTCCCCCTGTGATTATTACCCCCACTCCTCCTCCCAACCCTACTTCTATACCTTCCTCATCTTCTAGACTGCCTTCTGAGACTGCCACACCATCTGTTGATTCAGCAGGTGATGGTGATGGTCTTGACCCGCCCCTCCATGATCGACCATGTATTGAGCCATATGGCGAAGGGTAAGACTTTAATCCTTTTTTTAACCATTTTTATGCTTAAAGATTGTCTTATTTGAAATGACTTTTATTTCTTTATATGTAGGTTTATCCCATCCAAGGTTGCTTCCCAAGCCATCACACGGTCAATTAAGAAACAATATTTGACTCCATGGCCTACTTTGGGAGCAATACCTACAGACGACAGAAAGCCATTCTGGGAGCGTTTTAAGGTGAACAACTTTAATTGTCATTCTTATTTTAACATGTTCCTTAATAAATGTTTGTTTTGTTCATCATTACAGATGAAGGTACAATGGAAAGCTGAACATGAAACACAAATACATAAAATTTTTCACATGAAAGCATCTCATTGGCTCTCAGAGATGTTTAGGGATGCCCGCAATGCAGGGGAGCACCCTTACTGGATGGGCGAGAACATTTGGAACGCTTTACTTGCATATTGGAATTCAATAGAGTTTCACAACAAGTGTGCTACAACCAAGAGAAACAGAGCGTCTGAAAAGGGTGGCGCCTTGCATACTGGCGGGTCGATCACAGTTCACGAGCATGCCATTCGTATGGTAAACTTTCTTTATTTTTCTGTTTCTTTCATATATAACTTATATATTTTCTATTTCATATACACTTCTAAGTCTAAATTATGTTACAGGAATAAGCTCTGGGACGGACGATCCATGTTGATGAGTCTTTGCACAAACCCATGTTCGGAAGGGCACTAATGAATTCGTTGATGAAAGATCTCACAAGAGTCATGTAAGCAAGCAAATAACAATGCTAGTATTAGTAATCCACATGATTTTGTTATTGTATATATCATTGATGAGTTGATATTTTCTTGACTGTATTTAGTTCATTGCACTTAAATAAATCAGGGAATTGTGTTTAATTATCCGTTATTTCCCCGTTTTTCCAAATTCTGCTTAATTTGGTCGGAAATTCGTATTTTCACTAATTTGAATTTTCTGAGCTGATTAATTACATTTTTGGTTGCAGGGAAATTTTGGGAAACATCATTTGGAGCATTAGGATGGTGGCGTGCACACTAAAGACTCAACATTTAGTCATTTCAATTTTAATTAAGTTGTAACTTATTTTTCTAGAAACTTTAATTAGGATTTTGTGTGTTGGGCCCTTTTTAGTGGAAATTTTGTAGAAGCCCAATGGTGAGACACATGGCACCAAACCCTAGGTTTTCCTTAGAGGTGGACCCCACCATTTTAAGTGATGGACGACATTTTAGTGAGCAATTGCCGAGACACACTCTAGAGGCTCTCATTTTACACACTTTGCATGGGTTTCATGAAATTTCTCCTTGGGAGCTTGTAGGGTTTCGTTTTCTTTGAGCTATGGAATGACCAAGATCATATTTTTCTTCTTCTCTTGCTTGAATCTTGATTGTCTTTGCTTGATGGTGGTGAAAATCGTCCCATATTCCACTTTGTTTCTTGTTCTTTGAAGTTGAAAGTATGAGCTTGAGGTTGTTTCTTTGCATTTTCATGATGGGTCTTTGGTTTGAATGAAGAGCTATTTCGTTTTTCTCCTCCTTTGCTACCATATTTTCGTATTTACTTTGAGTTTCTTGGATTGGATGACGAAAATGAGTTGTTGTTGAGCTTAGTAGTGAAGAAAGTTTGAGTTGGTGTATGGGTGTTTGAGGTTTGAACCATTTTCTTCTTGTGCTTTTGTTTGATGGTTGGAAGCAATATTTTGAGCTGGACATTGTGTTTGTTGATGATGGTTGGACGGTTTTGAAAAGGGGAGCTAGGGATTGCATTTTGTTTTCATTAAAAAGTTGAAGAAAAGTTAGTGTTGAAGTTGGATTGATGAGTAGAAGTTTGGGTTTATTGTTCTTGTGTTCATTTGCAACTTGAACGTTGGTTTCTTAGGTGTAGTTTCGGTAATGAGAAGTGAAAGAAAGCATTTGAATATTTGTGTTGGTGGAGAAATGCCGTTTGGTGTGTAGAAAGGAGAGAGAATGTGCATTTAATTTTTACCACTTTTGGGCAAACACATGATATGCTTGTTTTGACTCAAAGAATGTTTCCATTTTGAGCTTTGCCTTTTCCCTTGTAATTCTGTCGAGACTTGTTTGTGGAGGAGGATGTTTTGAGGTTGTTTTCTTTGCTTTGACTTTGCTTACATGGCACCTTGGGTGAAGCACTCAAAGTATCTTTCATTGGACCTTTGGTTTGAAGCACTTTTTGCAACCATGACTTGGTAGCTCACGACCTTTGTGTCTTGGTGTGTGGTTTCCATTTTATTTTGCTGCATGGAGAAAGGAATGCACGATTTTCATTGGTAGAAAGTTGGAGGAGAACATTTCCTTGGAAAATGGTTCACATGGGACAAGAAGTCAACACATTGTGTGGTTGAAGGTGGAATTTGAAGTTTGACTTGGGTGCTTGGGAACTCACGGCTAAGAGGTCTTTTTAGGCCATTTGCATTTTTAAAATTCATTTGGTGCATGACTTGGGTCACATGAATGTGTAGGTGATGAGTCGATCTTTTATTGACTATATTTAGTTTATTGCACTTAAATAAATCAGGGAATTGTGTTTAACTGTCAGTTATTTCCCCGTTTTTCGTAATTCTACTTAATTTGGTTGGAAATTCGTATTTTCACTAATTTGAATTTTCTGAGCTGAATAATTGCATTTTTAATTGCAGGGAAAATCTTGGACACATATTTTGGAGCATTAGGAGGTGGCATGGTCATCAAAGAATTTACTTTTAGTCATTTCAATTTTAATTAAATTGTAATTTAGTTGATTAGAAACTTTAATTAAGCGTGTGTGCACTTGGGCCAATGTTGGCAAATTTTATGATGGGCCCAAACTTTGAGGGACACTTGGCAAAGACTTTAGGGTTTATTTTAGAGGTGGACCCCACCATTTTAGGGTTTTGGACGGTTTTAGAGAGCAAAGACCGAGACACACAATTTGTCTCCACTTTTCATTTTCACTTTGCATGTATGAACTCTCTCTTGGAGACCATGTANGGTTTTACGTTTTTGGAGCTATGGAATGACCAAGATCATATTTTTCTTCTTCTCTTACTTAAATCTTTTTTATCTTTGCTTGGTGGAAGTGAATCCCTCACCCATTTTCCTTTCATTTCTTCTTGAAAGTTGAGAGCATGAGTTTGAGTCTTGAGGTGGTTTCTTGCATTTTTCATGATGGGTCTTTGGTTTGAATGAAGAGCTATTTCGTTTTTCTCCTTCTTTGTTGCCATATTTTCATATTTACTTTGAGTTTCTTGGATTGGATCATGAAAATGAAGTTCTT
This sequence comes from Vigna radiata var. radiata, assembly GCF_000741045.1. Taxonomy (NCBI): domain Eukaryota; kingdom Viridiplantae; phylum Streptophyta; class Magnoliopsida; order Fabales; family Fabaceae; genus Vigna; species Vigna radiata. Next base: position 216,001 of record NW_014543107.1, on the reverse strand, counting down.
GTTGAGTTTGGTGGTGAAGAAAGCTTGAGTTTGTGTATGAGTGTTGAGGTTTGAACCATTTTCTTCTTGGGTTTTTGTTTTGATGGTTGGAAGCAATTTATAAGCTTGAGTATTTTGTTTATTGATGATTGCTGGACGGTGCAGCAAGGAGAGCTAGGAATTCCATTTTGATTTCATGAAAAGTTTAAAGAAAAGAGAGTTTGAAGTTGGTTTGTAGTAGTAGAACTTGGCTTTGTTAATCTTGTAATTATTTTGAGATGAAACTTGGTTCCTTGGGGTGTATTCACGTTCATGTTTGATGAAGAAAAGGTTTTGAAGGTTTGTCTTGGTGGAGAAACCGAAATGGAGTAATGGAAGGGAGAGATAAGGTGCATTTTAAGTTTTTACTACTTTTGGACAAACACAAAAGATGCTTGTTTTCACTAAAGGAATGTTTCCCTTTTGAGTTTTGTCTCTAGATTGGCCTTGTTTCTACTGAGACTTACCCTTGTATGAAGAAGGTTTTGTGGTTAATTACTTTCCTTTGACTTTGCTTACATGGCATCTTGGTTGGAGCATCCAAAGCATCTTTCCATTAGTGTTGGTTTTTGAAGCACCTTTTTGCCATTTAGCTTGGTAGTTCACGGCAATTTAGTGCCTTGGTGTGTGCAATTTTTATTTTGCTGCATGGTAGGAGAGAGAGGACGGTTTTATAGAGTTTGGAAGGCACATGCTTGATTTCTTTGAGAATGGTGGACATGGGAGAAGAAGTCAACACATTTTGTGACTTATTGAAGGTGGAAATTGAAGTTTGACTTTGGTGCTTTGGTGACTTACGTACAAGAGGTCTTCTTAGGCCATTTTCATTTTCAATTTCTTTATTTGGTGCACACTTGGTCACATGAATTGCTAGGAAAAAGTTGTGTTTGCTTATTTCTTTTGTTTTAAATTAATTTGCATATTAGGATTAGTTGCTTTTGATTTCTCTAATTTAGTTTTGCATTTAAATTAATTTAACTTTGTTAGATAGTGATACAAGAAGGTCTAGCACTATAGGACCCATCACAAGAGGGATGGCCAAAAAGCTCCAAGATGAGTATTCTCCCCAAGGTCAAATACTATTTGCTATTTTTGGATGGGAAATTGGAGAACAAGAAGATGTTGCAAATCTACCAAGACATGGAGAAGGGTAAAAAGGCCATTTCTACACATAGGGGGGGTGTGCTTAGCTTTCTATGGGGCGGCATTAGTAATTGAATTTCCCCCACATGTAAACTCATTTCTCACGTGCTTCATAAGGCTTTCTAGAAGCCAAACATCTTTAACACATGTTGAATTAGTGAATCTGAGAATTCCTTTTGTGAGGCCGAGAGGTTCATCTATAAAAACCTCTTGGCATAGCATTGTATGATACTTTTGGATGATAGTAAGAAAACTATGCTCAAATGCATTGTCATTCTCCTTTCCAAGAGTCCTTCGGTGCTTTGTTTACTCCCTACAACTTCCTTCCATGNGTGAGGGCTGTCTGAGTTGTAGCCACACCATACAAAGCCTCATCCCTTCCACTAAACCATTCTAAATCACCTTCTTCCGCTGCCACAACCACACTCATCCATTGCAACGTCTCTTTGCTGCCAGATCTGAAACCAACCATGGAACAACTCCTTATGGAGCAACCGAGGCATAGCATGAACCTATCAGATAGTTGTGTGTAATAGTGTTGGTGTCTAGTATTTTATTTTATTTTGTTTTAATGTTGTCTAATATGTTTGGTCTTGTTGCTTTAGTTGCCATGTTAGCTTAAATAACTTGGTTGGTCATTAGCGATATTGCATTGCTTCTTTGAGATTTCTGGACTATCATTGTATTTGCACGCTGACTTTGTTATTATTAAATCTGTATTTGCACTTACAATTGGGTATAGGCTTAGTTGCCTAGTTGGTGTTGACTCTTCGCTTAGTTAATGAAACTGCATGGTGTAAATTGGATTTGATGTTAACATTGAGTTCGCTTAGTTCGCTTTTATGAAAACATAATTAGCCTTCGCTTAGTTGGTTAACTGTGTTGCATTAAAGGTTTGAGTCGCCGCTTCATTTTGTTGATTTGTGATTGGAAGCTTGTAATTAAGTTAATGACCAACTGTTTTTCTTCTGTATGTGATTTAGTTTTGCATATCTGTTGTCAACACCCAATTTCGTCCGGGTGACTAAATAATGAAACTTGTTTTTTTTGTGTTATTTTATTTTTATTTTTTCATTTTTTTATTTTGTTTTACTATTTGGTATTTGATTTAGCTTTCTTTATTATTATTTAATTTGATTTTATTTTTTATATTCATTTTGAAAAAAAGGGACAAAAAAAGAAAAAGAAAAGAAAAGAAAAGAAAAGAAAAAAGAAAAGCAAAAGTAAAAGAAAAAAGAAAAGAAAAATAAAAAAAAAGAAGAAAAAAATGAAAAGGAAAAACAAAAAAAAATAAGGAAGAAGAAAAAAAAAAGAAAAGGGGGTGCACGTGAATAAAATGGGAGAGGTGTTGCATGTGATGAATTGGATTTGATTTCCTTACAAAAATGCCCATAAGTAATTATATTAATGCATGACAGATCACTTTAGAATATTTTCGAAATTTTGTTTTATTTGATAATAATTTGAATCAACATTACGACAATAATTACAAGCAATAATTAAAAATAATATATTGATTGTTGTATTCAAGTTCTTCCTAAAGAGAAAAATATGATTTTTAATTTGATGTATTTTTCTTCAATCAAGACCATTTATTTCCCTATTTTGCTAATTGATAATTAATTCGCCATCAAGGCAAGATCACAATAATATTACAAATGTGTGTATATAAACAATCACCTTGTAAACAAGAAGAGAGAGAAAAATTTGAATTTCATGAAGAGAACATAAGGGAACAGAAAAAAAGGAGGCAGTTGCTACACTCATTTTGGCTTTTGAATGCGGTACAAAGGTGAAAGCATCAACCACTTGTAGCTTGCCGGTTTCGAAAAAGAGAAAAATCCAATTTCGAAAAGAGAACGTAAGGGAACAAAAAGAAAGAAAAGGGTTTCGTGTTGCACTCATCCCTGGTTTTTATATCACTCCTTTTTTTACTGATTGTTTTGTTTTATTTATTGCTATTGTATTTTGTTCCTTTTAGTCTTTATTATCCTGTTGTTTTATTTTTTGCTGCATTCTCAATTTTTGAAAGAAACAAAAAATGTTAAATAAAAAGTTTTTTTCTTTTAAAAAAAAAGGTTAAAATTAAAAAAAATGGTGCTAGAGCTTGTGACGCTATTTTTCTTTTAATGAATACATTCCGGTTTCAATTTGTTATTGTTTTATTTTATTTCTTTTAAATATTATTTTTCTTTCTTAGGCAAAAAAATGGGTAAATTTAAAAATTATAAAAAGTGATTTTTTAGTGTTTCTTTTAACACTTAATTATTTTTTTTATAAGCTGTAATTTATTTTCTACCTACGTTGTTTTAATATTTACAGAAAACATTATTTTGATATTATAAATAAAAATTAATAAAAATGAAAGATAAAAAAATATATATAAAATAATAATAATTAAAAATGTTTTAAAGGTTAAAGCACATGTGTGACCGCATGCGTCATCCTTGTGTTGGAAACTTTTTCCTCCTTTTATAAAAATTTAAAAAATAAGTTTTAAAGGTTTAAGCACATGTGTGATCGTACACATCGTCCTCGTGCTAAGACCCTTACTCCTTTTATAAAAATTAAAAAAATATGTTTTAAAGGTTTAAGCACGTGTGTGATCGCACGCATCGTCCTCGTGCTAAGATCCTTTTTTCTTTTATAAAAATTAAAAAAATACGTTTTAAAAGGTTTAAGCACGTGTGTGATCGTGCGCATCATCCTCGTGCTAAGATCTTTCCTCCTTTTAATAAATTATCAAAAATGTTTTAAGGGTTTAAGCACGTGTGTGATCGCACGCATCGTCCTCGTGTTAAAACCTTTCCTCCTTTCAATAAATTATCAAAATATTTTTAAAGGTTTAAGCACGTGTGTGATCGCACGCATCGCCCTCATGCTAAGACCTTTTCTATCTTGGAAAAATTATCAAATATGTTTTAAAAGGTTTAAGCACGTGTGTGATCGCACGCATCGTCTTGTTGCTAAGAACCTTTTCCCCTTTCTATAAAAATGCTAAAATAAATGTTTCTAAACAACAAACAATCTTTCCTAGAACTACGTAACCTTGATTTCTCATCTTGAGAATACGTAGGAGCAAGGTCAATCCTTGTCGGGCACAAAAATACAAAAAAAAATATTTTGTTTCTTTAAAATATCTTTTTGGGAATACTTAAACATTTTGAAAACCACATCATATTCGCGTCTTTAATTAAAGGTACTGCCTTAGGGCAGGCGTTGTAGGGTTCTAATACCTTCCCTACACGTAACCGACTCCCGAACCTGGAATCTGGTTTTTGTAGACCAAGTCTTATCATTTTCTGGTTTTTCCGTAGTTTTCTAGAATGAACTATGGTGGCGACTCCAAAACTTTTTCTAACCTCGTTTCTTTTTTGGATCGTCGTCCTGTCGTGACACCGGTTGCGACATTTGTGTTTAATTATCTGTTTCCGTCAAAAGCATGTTTAATTATTCCTTGGTTTTGAATTAATTTGCATAGTAGGATTAGTTGCTTTTTAGTTTCTCTAATTTAGTTTTGCATTTAAATTTATTTAACTGTGTTTGATAGTTGTTTGTAACTGTGTTGGTGTCTAGTATTTTAATTTATTTTAATGTTGTCTAATATGTTTGGTCTTGTTACTTCAATTGCCATGGTAGCTTAAATTAGTTCAGTTGGTCATTAGCTATATTGTGATGTTTCCTTGAGATTTCTGAACTGTAACTGTGGTTGCTACTCTGACCTTGGTTAATGTGAAACCTGTATTTGCACTTGCAATTGGCTATACGCTTAGTTGCCCAGTTGGTGTTACTTCTTCGCTTAGTTGATGTAACTGCATGGTGTAAATTAGATTTGACATTAACACTGCGTCCACTTAGTTCGCTTTTATGAAAACAGTGTTAACCTTCGCTTAGTTGGTTAACTTTTTTGGATTAGAGGTTTGAGTCGTAACTTTATTTTGTTGATCTGTGATTGGAAACATTGTAATTAAGTTAATGACCGACTGTTTTTATTCTGTCTTTGAAACTGTTTTTAAATCTGTGTTTAATTATTAATTGTGTCTATGTTTTGATTTTGTTTATCCGCATTCACAAACTTTTCATCAACCCCCCCAACCTTCATGTTTGACTTTATTCTTGAACCGCAAAATTGGTCCTTGAGAGACGACCTAGGAGTCATTCCTAGCTATACTGCATTTCTAAATTGCACATTAAATTTTGCATGGGGTGCGACCTCCATCAATCATTCCCTAACATTTCTTTTAATGTTTCAATAGGAAGAATTTTCTACGAGACTTTCACAGGTTAGATCCGAACATGGGTCAGCTCCTACACTAGATGATGCGACATCCGTAGGACACAGTGCTGGATCGATGTCGTTGGTGGGAAGAAAAAGGGACGAGTCTATAGTGCAGGACAACTTGCTGCAAACTATACAACATCGAGAGGAGGTTCACTGAAGCACCAACCTTCTTCTTCTTCCACCCCTTTTTCACTTAGAAACTTGCTTGGACTCACATGTTTCCATTAAATTGTGTCAATAAGAGAATGGAGGTTGATTTTAACAATTTTCTTACAAATTCCCCTTGTTTTAATAGAAATTGAAGCAATACTGGAAGAGGAAGTGAAAAGCCATGAAGATAGAGCTCAAAAGGGGTCAAAAAGGCATTAAGAGGGGAGGAAAACCGAAGCCTAGGCGACAGGAACTAAAAATAGTGAAGGAAAAAATCGACATGGTCGCCTGGGCGACAGACACCCGAAGCCTAGGCGTCCAAAACTGGCGCCTAAGCTCAACATGACCCTCAATTCACGCTTGGGCGAGCTCCCTACGACGCTTGAGCGTGAACTCACGTGGATCGGGCCCTGATTCTGCTTTGATTTGATTCTTTTGGACCGGATCGCACTCTAGGACGCGTCTAACACTATTTGAAGGACCCTGGGCTCTAGGTTTTGCATCTCTGGCAGAGAAGAGCACTCCAATACACTCTTAGCCAATTCTTAGTCTTCCATCTTCAATCTTTCTTCAGTTATTCATAGGTTCCCCCATGTTTGTGGGGAACTAATTTCTATTTGTTGTTGGAGAATGATGTGACCTTGTAAACTCTCATGTATTTGAATTGATTCTTAATTTCATATGCTTTTTACATTAATTGTTAGAGGAATTCATCTGTTCTTATTCTTGCTTATACAATAGCATTATTTGTGAGTTGCATGAGTGCCGGGATGTTCCTTTTAATTCAGGTCCTTGTTGAATTACTCCTAAGGGTTATATTGATCAGGGATAAGGGTATGAGTCTTAGTCGTCTTAACCTCTTCATCTTCACATATTTTTACTAAGAATTGTAGGAATTGAATGAACTGGTAATTAGGGACAAACTTATTGACCGAGGGTTCGGGTTTAAGTGTTTTTGTGAGCGACGTTGGCATTAATGCATAAAAGAAGAATTCTTATATACATGAGAAGGAACTTGTTGAAGTCAAAACCCAACAACATATCAATCTCATATTAAATCAATCCCCATTCACCTCTGTGCTCCTTTGCCAGTGATCAATTTTACTTTGCTTTATTTTATTCTTTTTACAATCAACACCATTGATCTCTTTCGTTTTCAGTCTTAATTGATCTTGTTTTCACACAATTGTTCAGCGTTGAGAGTCCTCTGGGATACGATACTTGGTCTTACCATTTTATATTACTTGTGCGACTCTGTACACTTGTCGATTTTCCCCAACAATACACTTAATTGGCGTGGTGCGCGAGACAAAGGCTGACGCGTGGTGTAGGAGACAGGTTGACGCCACTTGTGATGCGTCTGAAGTGGATTGGATGAAAGTGTGTAGTGTGGAAGAGAGAGAATTATGGAAGCACACTGAAATTCAAGGAAAATGAGAATGAAGGTAGTGTGCCTTGGAAGGTGGCTAGAGGGAGTCTTTGGACTCTCTAGCCTATGACTTTCAAGAGAGAATTAATTTTGGGTTTCAGAAATCTAATTCTCATTAATCTCAAAAGTGAAAAGTACAAGGGGGGAGCTAGGTTTTATAGTAACCCATGCTCCTTGCAAGCTAAACTATGTGTACAATAAAATGTAAAAATACTAAAATGAGGACTACATTATGCCGGATTCCATCATTATGTCTGTATAGAAAATAAGGATGGCCAAGGGTAGTATGCATCTATTATTTGATTAAGTGTTCGCTAGACAATTCAGCTTTTAGATTTAAGGATGGGACCCCATGCACACAATGCACGAGGTAGGGTGTGCCAATTATATGATTCAAAATTTAACCAATTTCATTAAGGATATATATTTGTAACATATTGATATTTTTATTAGTTGAAGAAATTCCAATAGTTGGAGCCTCATAATATGCATTCTCATTGAATATAGACAGATAAACTCAAAAAATTATACATAATTAATGACCATCTGGAAATCTTAATTTCATTAAACATTTGCAAATATTCATTTCATTTAACAACAATACATTCAACTTGCCTACATTACACCTACAACACATCATATCCTTCCCATCAACATTGCAACTACAATAATGTTCAATACACAAAAACACAAACAACCTAGATCAACAATTTTGTCCATGTTTGAAGACCCAACATAACTTTCTCCAAATGAAGTATGATCTTATCACCTTCATTTTCTTCAGTCTTCACCAACCTTTCATCCTTTGCTTCCAACTTGTCACGGCTATCACTTTCGTCAAATTCATCATCAATGCACCATCTGAAGTAGTTGCATCCAACATTTTCACTTCTATTCTATTTAAAAAAAAAATCATCAAAAGCAACAACCCAATACTCAATTTTCAAAAACAACAGAACCAATACAATAAATTCCACCAAATTTACCTTGCATTTAGGGAAACCCCAAAATTGTTTGCTTCGATTCTTAGTTGTTTTTGCAGTTCTTGACACAAACATCTCTCCACAACGGCAAATCGGTGATACATCAAAACTCCTCCATCCTTCATCACCGTGATAACCGCCACTACAGTTTTGCTTCTGGAACTCATTGCATGTGGAAAAGGAACAAGAATGGCCCATATACATACTTTAACAACTCACCACATCCCTCAAAAACAAAATGAACAATATGAAGTCTATCAGATACCCTAATTTCGCAAAAACATCATAGAAGAACAACACGATGAACTTCCCACAAACCCTCTCCTATAAAACCCCAAAAAATGGTATTTTTAGAAGTGGTGGTAGTTTAAAAATAGTGAGACTCGGTTATTTGAATAATAAATGATTTATTTATAAATAATTTTGTTATAAACGAGTTTCATTATTTTAAAATGTATCATCTCTCTCGAAAACACTTTTTTAGAGTTCTCTACCTTCTCTCTAAGAGTTCTAACTCCTGCGTTATCTCTTTGACGATCAGGAGGTGCCTAATTAATCATGGCGATGAGGTCTACATTTCTAGCCGATCAATTTTTGTTACAGATCAATAAGGGTCGTTGCATGTGCTATCATGCTTCTCATAATCATTCTTGGTAAATCTAAAGTTCTAAGGACCATGTTCGCTTCCAATTTGGTGTTTCGTAGGTTCGCCTAAAAATTTTCAAGCAATCGACAGGACATTTTTAAAGTCGGACAATTTCGCCTAAGGTAAGGGAAGTTAGACCTTATTTTAAATTATGTTTGTGGTTTGAAATTAGTATCTTTATGTATGACCAAATAATTATGAAATTGTGATGATAGTTTTAGTATTAGTTGTATTTAAATGATGAATTACGGATAGTATGATGTTCGTATATTTGTAATTGTGTGATTGTGATACTTAATATTGTTATGATTGTGCGTGATGAAGTTGTTTAGGTGTTTGAAAACTAAATTCAAATTGTTAGGGTGATTAGTGGTCAAATTCTTGGAGTTTAAGCCTAAAATGGGGGTGATAGGTGAGTTTTAAAGATAGGTGTTGGAATGTGAAATCAACTGGTTTAGGATTGTTAGGTGGTCATTTGAGACTTGTTAGATGTGTTCTCTAATTAAAATCTGATATGAAACAAAAGGAATAATTCATTAGGGAAGTTTTGTAGTGTTTTTAGTGTAAAAATGGGACTTTTAGTGGTGAGATTTTAAGGAAAGGGTTGTGAACTGTTTTGGGGAGTTGAGAGTGTATTATTAGACCTATTATGACTTGTGGTGTGAAAGAGATAATAGCATAATAGGGTGAGTTCCTTAGCACATTTTGGTTCAACATTTAGGTTTAACTAGTGAAAACTTGAAACAAAAAGATTGAGAGTAAATTGATATGTTAGAGTGAGTTGTTTAGTGTATTATGACTTGTCCATGATTTTAGTTTGCAGAGTTTTGAGTTAGAAAGTGTAGATTTGAGTTTTGGTACTTTTGGAGTTGTCATATAGGTTTAATGCACCTAGTTCGAGTCTAATGATCAATGAGGTACGTTGCTTTAGTTATAAACGTGTTTTCTTATCAATTATAGTTTGTAATAAACCGTTTTGATCAATTTTATAAGTCTTAGGTTCATCAAAGTCCATAAACTCAATGTGTTGTCAACTGATATTGCGTTGAGGGGTATTTCCTGGTGTAGAGCATTGTTGAGATTGTTGACAACACAAACTCTATATCAATCCAGTTTTTGATGATGACAACACATTGCTTAATAACAACATACATGTTGTTATTGCATTACATGTTCTATGTTGAATTGATTGTTATATCTGTTGAACATGATTGATGAACTGTGTTGAATGTTCCTATGTTGACTGTGTGATATATATCTGGAACTTCTTATATGCTTTATGTGTTGTGTGCAATGCATCATTACATATGTTTTACTGCACATGTTTTAAAGCAGAAAACCACAAGCACTTTTATGAACTTATAATTGTGTGACAAAGTTCTAGTGCAGTCGACTACATTATTAATGGATTCGACTATACTAAAATCTTTGTATAGATTTTGAGGAAGAGTGTTGTGTGATGTTTTGAGAAGAAAAGAATTTCAAAATGTTTTGCTCAAGAAAGTCGACTCTGTGCGCCACACAGTCGACTGTGTTTATTGTCTATTTTGAAATTTTGTTATGTTCTTTGGCTCCAACGACTATATTTTTAAAAGTTAGTTGATCATTGATGACTTGGTCAATTGTATTAAATGTTTTGTTTTTGGTTGACTGAGTGCTACTAATTTGACTGTCTGTTATAACTGTAATAATACAATCGACTGAATTACTAGTGTATTCGACTGAGAATCTGACTGTAGAACAGAAATCTATAAATTAGCTGAACACTGGTTTGTTTAGAACACTTTTGATGAACTGACAATTTTCAATTCTGTTTCAGTTTTTTATTAGCTCCAAGAATTCTCCAAGAAGACGGTAGTGATCTTTCTTGACGGAGATTCAAAGGGAGATAGCTTGCGTTTACATTGCTCGATCAATATTTGCACAAGAAAGGTGCTCCTGTGTGATCGTGTTAAAGGCTTGGCATCCTGTAAAGTTTGCTGAATTGTTTGTAAGGCTTAACATCCTATGAAGACTGCTGGAATTGGACTTGTTGTGATATAGGGGTTTGTTAACGTTGAGGATTGTTCGACGTGGTGTTCAGTTTGCAGGAGAGGGGATTCTTGCTGCAAGTCTGGTTTTGTTATTGCAGCTATATTTTGGTTTTGGGTTAGAGAGGAGATTTATATTTTTGACGTAAGGTCTTCTATAGATTCCTTGTTGTAAAAACTACAGGGTTAGAAGGACACTGGACGTAGGCATTGTTGGCCGAACTAGTATAAAAACCTGTGTTTGATTTTCTCTATCCCTGCACTCTTTAATTACATCAACTTTACTTATCACGCAGTCAACTACGTTTTTCCGCTGCATATGAATTTTCATTACTTGCATTTCAAGAAATTTTAAAAAGCTTTATACTTTTGATAAAAGATAGCGAAAAGATTTTGAATTTGATACAACATCAATTCACCCTCCGTCCTCTTGGTCTAAAAACAAAGCCTACTTGTTTCCTAACAAGCGCCACATTTCAGTGGCTTTGGCATTGCGCGGTAGTTTTCTAGCATTAAGGGCCACCATTCCAATGGCTCTAGAGCTGAGGGGTAGCTTCTGGGCGCTGAGTGCTACCGCACTAGTTTATGTTTCTTTTTCAGGTTTTGGAAATACCAAATTTGGGGTTTCAGGTATCAGTTTTGGACGTTTCTTTAGGTCATTTTTAGGGTTTTGGAACCTTTCAAAGTTGTTGGTGAGAGTTTCATAGTTGTTTTCCTTACCTTAATGTGAGTATAAAGATGTCATAAAGAAAATTGTGTTATTATGTGGTTTTTGATGACTTGTAAGGGAGTTTCTATTTCTTTAATTTATAATCAGTAGTCTCGTGTATTAGTACGATCAGTTTTTTCACCACAACAAGAGCACGAACTGCCATTGCTCGATTTTCTTACTAATTCGGATAATCAAGTCAAAGGATTGTCATGCATAAAGTGTTTGGTTCATTTGGTGTGAGATATATATCATTAAGTAAAATGTTTAATATGTTTTTGATGTATTATGAAAATGTTTTGCATCACTAGCTTACCCTTGCTTTTGTCTTTGTTCGTTTGTTTGTATTTTCTCTTTTGCAATGATCACCTTAAATGGTGTGAGTTTAGGAAGGATGTATTTCCAGTCGTTCAGTTTGAGGTTGAGAATAAAGCAGCAACATAGATGAGGTTTTGTTCTACAAGTGTAAGATCTTCTTCATGAGTAGTTTGTAGTTTCTGATAAGTTAACATCTATGTAATGTTTTATTTTGGTAGTTTTATTTTACTAAAATGGGATGTTACATCTCCAATCTCGAACACTCTGTGAATGCTAAATTCGTTGCATCTCTAATCTCGTTCCAATTTCATTTTCATGAACCCTAATGTCATGATCCCCTAAATTCAATTTTTAGAAACCCTTTATTTTATTTTTTAATTACATATATTCCATGTAACCTGTCATGCATCTCCTACGTTAATTAATGATTCCACCTCACAATAACAACTCGGCTTAATTTTAACCCTGTTAACACAATTTAATGGCAAGGACCCAATTGTACTGATTTTGCACTTTTAGGGACTCAATTGAGAAAAAAAAGAAATAGACCTATTTGAAAAAATCCAACATAAATAGAGACTATCAAAATTATTAAACCTATTATTAAATTTGTTACTAGATTAGAACGAAGAAAGGTAGGGAACAAAATTGTGGAATCGAGTGCCTAGTGCAAAGTAAATATTTTGTTTTAATAAATGGTAAGTTGATTGATCGAGTCTTTAGAGAAGAGTAGTGAAATATTAGTTAGTAAATTAATAGTTTAAACACTCACAAAAATGTATAGTTCGTTCAAATTATTTTATTTCTTTTTCGTTAGCTTTACTCGGCGATAATAATGTATTATTTTATGCAATGATTAACATTTCAAGGAAGTAATTTACTACAAAAAAACTTAATTGTTATGCTTATAATTTGGTATCAGAGTTCACTACAAAGGCCTAAACAAGAAAACACTCATTAGGAAATTGGGTGAGAGTGAGAGTGACTCTACTGCAAAAGTATACGTCAGGGTGTGAGAGAGAGAAATACTTATAGAGTGTAAGTGTGAGTACTCAGAATTATCTTATAGTCATGAAAAATACCAGCATGTATATGCAGTCAACAATTCCCAAAATTGATGTACATTATGATCATTGGACAAAACTGATGGAAAACTTTATTCGATCCAAGGAGTTTTGGAACTTTGTGGAGCATGGCATTGTTGATCTTTCCAACAAGGTTAATGCATTAGAAGCATAAATCAAATTAATTGAGGAGCAAAGGTTGAAGGATCTGAAAATAAAGAACTATCTCTATCAATTTATCAATAGATAAATTTTAGATACTATCCTAAATTAGTATACATAAAAAAATATTTAGGACTAAATGAAGTAGAAATTACAGGGATCAACTCGAGTTAAATGTGCACAACTACAAGCATTACATAGGGACTTTGAATTTAAACAAATGAAGGAAGGAGAGTCGGTGAATTCCTATTTTGCTCAAACTGTGAAGATACATAAAAGTATGAAGGCTTGTGGTGAAAACATGCAACGAAATGTCATCATTGCAAAAAAATTTGTGGTCCATGACAACAAAGTTCAATTTTGTAGTATGCTAAATTGAATAATTTAACAAGATGGAAGCCATGACCATAGAAGAACTAGAGAGTAGTTTACTGGTTTATGAATAAAGGATGCTAATTGTTCTAGAAGTAGAACAAATTTGCAAATTGTGACAAATGAGAAAAGTGGGAGAGGAAGAGGAAGAGGAAAAGGAAGAGGAAGGGGTAGAAGATCCTTATGAGGTAGAGGTAGAGGAAGACAATCATTCGATAAAGTTAAAGTTGAATGTTATAAATGTCACAAGCTTGGGCACTATCAATATGAGTGTCCCATGTCGGAAAAGAATGCAAATTATGTCAAAGTTAAAGATAAGGTGGATTAAGAGGATGAGATCTTACTAATGGCTTCCATAGATTTCAAAGAAGAAAAAGACAAGTGGTTTTTAGACTTTAGTGCAGGAACCACATGAGTGGTAACAAAGATTGGCTCTCATATTTTGATGGAAGCAACTCCACGACACACAGAGAGGTGCTCCAAGATGTAGAGAGATGCAGCGGAATTGATGAACTGGATACAAGAAGCTGATGCACGGTAGGTGTTCGATGGAATGTGCGAACGTGTTTTGGATGGATTGTAGTGATGAATTCTAGCTCAGACAGCTTTCCTAAGGGGAAAGAAGCTAAAGGATGCAAATCTAAACCTAGCAAAGTGTTTGAACTTGAAGAAGAAGTTGTATTTCAACAACATATCATTACTTTCATTCAAGTTACATTTACAATGGATTAAGTTTCCTTTAATAGAGGAAGCAATGCTCATGATCTGTGCAATGGAAGTCTTAATACAGTGCTCATTAAAAACGTGTTGGAGAGCTGAGGGAAGCTTGTGGACGAAGCTATCCCGTTGGCCTCGTTTTGCAGATGAAAAATGTGAAGCACGTGTTGAATTGAAGAGTGGAGCTGATGCAATTTGGCTAAGCGCATCAGGGTCTTGGCTGAGCGTTTCTTTTTTTATTCTAGAGGCTGCTACAAGCTACGATCTTCACCTTGTATTTCTCCTTCTTTGAACTATTTTGTGNTTTCTTAGCTTGGTTAGCTTCCTANTGTGTGTAGGCATAGGTTTCCATCTTTATTTGATAACCTACAAAAGAAGGAAAATNATTTAGTTTAAGAAAATCTATCTAAGACTTTAGATAAGGAAAGAGTTTTGGAAATCTTTATTCTACTTCCCTTTCTTTAGTCTTAGTTATAGTTGATAATTCTTTGGATGGGAAGTCTCGAAAGGGGTTGCCATCATTCCTTCCCTCTTTAAAAATGATTTGTCCTCAAATCGGGAAGAAATAAAGAAGCACAACTCTGGTTTTTGTGTTCCTCCTGGATAAAAAATATATCTACAAAAGATAACAAAAATGAGTATGATGAAGATGTAAGCCAAGATAAGAAGACAAAAGAAAAGTCTTGTATTTTTGAAAAATATTTTCTAAAAATTAGACTTTGAAAAATGGAGAATTCCATATTCCCAAGTTTTTTTATAGTTATCTTGAGTTACTTGTTTACACAAGGGTAACATTAAATTAAGATTTGAATTGCCATCTTTTGAAAATGTTTGCAAAGAATAAGGAATGACAATTAATTGGAAAGAAAAATGAAAAATGGAAGAATGCATAATAATTGGAAAAGAAGTAAAGAATGAGAACCCTGCCCTTTTAGGTTCCATGGTTATGGTAAGAGTAGGAGTTGCCTTCTTTAGCAAGAGCTCCTTCTCCTTATTTTCTTCTTCTTTCTTCTTTTCTTCTTCTCCTTTCTTTCCCTATTCTCTTCTCTCTCTCTCTCTCTTTTTTCTTTCTCTCTTCTTCTATCTCTCTTTTCTCTTCTTCTTCTCTTTCTCTTTTCTCTTCTTCTTCTCTTTCTCTTTTCTCTTCTTTTTTTCTCTCTCTTTTCACTTCTTGTTGTCTCTCAAAATCTAGTCTCTTAAATTTTAACTCTAGTGTTTCAACCTTTAACTCCTTAAGTCTAATTTCAAATTCTAATTCTCTAAGAAGGAAACTGTTGTCATTTAAGCTTGCAAGAAATGTTTTTCCATTTTCAATGTAAGCTCTTAGGGATTGTAGGTTTCTCCTAATGGTTGAAGGCACAAACTCTCTTCTCATGCAAGATTTTAGTTCATTCCAATCATGTTTGGGGGATTTTTTACCTATGCTAACAAGATATTTCCTTTCATCCCACCACTCTCTTGCATGTATTTCAAATCTAGATGTGTAGAGACTAATGACATTAGATGCACTATTGCTAGAATGGAAATAAGATTCAGGTTTACTTTTTCTAGCAATGAATGAATGCATGTCATCAATGTCCCTTTCCCAAGCTAGGTATGTCAATGCACCAATATCCTTTCCAAAGAATAGAATATTTGCCCTAACTTGTTTATATAACTCATCCTCAGTCCTCTTAAATTCATAAAATGAACAAGTTCTTCTTCTAGCTTCATCAAGTTTTCTTTTAATTTCCTTGAAACTAATTGGTTGATGTAGACTACAAGACCTAGAGGATCTGTATGAAGAAGAAGACCTATANGAATCATAACAAGACATCAAAACTTTTTAGATTTTAGTGAAAGATTTCTATAAAGATTCTAAAGGTGAAGAAACCGAATAGCTCCCAAGAAGGAGAGGTGAGTCACAATGGACAAGCTTAGAAACCTTGTCCTTCCTTAGCTAGAGTTTCTCCTGACGTTTCTTACTCAAGTTTCAATGTAGAAGTCTTTCAAAAGCTTTTTAAATGCACTATGAGATGCACTTAGAAACCAAACGAAGGTTTATCTATATGAATGTGCACCTAGATATCACGGAGACGTAAAACAAAAATATCAACAAGAAAAATAAAAGAAAGAATTCAAATGAAAAAAAGGAATGAGACACGACCCTAAGTGAAAGTTCAAGGGACACTTGGAGCCGCTTGACACACTTTCACACTAAGTTGTGGAAACTAGGCTATTACAATGTTTAGTGGTGATCTTGGAATTGCTAGCAAAGCATTTTCCCAAGTCACTCAAGTTTCAAAGTTGAAAGGAAATTACACTCAAATGTTCCATGATATCAAGCCAAATTAAAAGTAACAAAGGTTACAATTCAAAGAAGCCAAGTGTGGCTGTTGTATCACAAAATGCTGGTCCAAAATGATGAAAATTTGTTGTTGAAAACTGGTTGCTGAAACAGTTCTGTACAGCCAAGGAAGGTGCTCTCAAAGTCCCAACTTTTGCTTGCTTTAACAATGCTTCCACTCCTTAGTATGCTACCCCTTTTGGAAAAGCAAACTGGTTGCTGGAACTCAACCATAGCAGCACCATAATCCAAGACAAAACAACCAAACCGTGAGTGCTTAAAATTGCTGCTGCACCAGATTTTTGCACCAAAAAGCAACGTTACAACAGAATGAAAGCCAATAAAAGTGAGTTCTAAGCACCTTGAGGCTGGAATAAAGGCTAGCACTCAAAAGGAACCTAGGATAAGGTCTAGAATAGATTAGAAAAGCAAGAAAAACTCAAAAACAGTAGAAGAAAACAGTGTGCAGTGAAACTGTTTGATGAAATTTCGAAGTTGTTTGTTGAAATGCCACAAAGAAAGACCAATTTTCTAGCTGTTATTTCTGGATTTTAGAGCTAGACTACAGGGGCCATATTTGCTTTTTATCTTTGATTTATACTTGGATAACCATTTAAAAGTATTAGAAACAAGAATCCCCTAGCTTTTGCCAATCCAAAGTGAAAATGAAATTGTAAAATGTGCAAATAACAAGGAATTGATAGGTATAAAGGGAAGGTTTACAACAGAAGAAAAACTGTATGAGTTAGTTTTTGTATGAACAGATAGTTTTAACTGTCTATAGGGTAGTTATGTGTCTGTAATAAGTTACATCTGACTTCTATAAAGTCAGAATGAACTGTTTTAGCAGTTACTATCTTTTATTTTGTAACTTGTGAAAGTTAGGGAGGGAGAGTCTGGTTCTCTCTAATAACTAGAAACTTGTATGTTGTTTAGGTCCTTTCTTTAAAGGAAGTTCAGTGAATGTTATATAATATTTTACAGTTTAGCTAAGTGGATTCATATAAGTCTGGAATACCTATCATTGGTATTCAAAGCCACTTTCCTGGTGTTGTGGTGGTTGTGAGGCATGGTAAATACGAGAATGGAGGCATGATTGGATGGTTTTGAGTGCCTAGTACAAGAACAGGAACATGAAAATCAGAGAAGGTTCCAGAGGTTAGAGGAAATGATTACAGGGCTGTCCGGGTTGGTGGAACGTTTCACATCCTCTTATAAACAAACAGCGGATAATGCTTCTGTTGCGAAGGATGGTAGTAATGAAGCAGGGTATGAAAGTGGACGTTCAGGAGTGATTGGGGAGAAATGGCGGAGGCTAAATATTCCTGTTTTTGCCAGAGAGGATGCTTATGGCTGGACTAACCGCTTGGAGAGATATTTCAGGTTGAAAGAAGTCAATGAGGACGAGAAGATGAGGGCTATTATAGTGGCTTTGGAAGGAAAAGCCCTGAATTGGTTTTAGTGGTGGGAGACTTGCTATCTGGATCCCGCATGGGAGGCTTTCAAAGAGGCGGTTGTTCAACGATTCCAACCAACAATGCTTCAAAATCCTTTTGAAGTCTTGCTTGGACTTAGGCAGATTGGGCGGGTGGGAGAGTATATTGAACAATTTGAGCAATATGCGAGATTCTTGAAAGGTATGAGGCAAGATTATTTGATTGGAATTTTTCTGAATGGATTGAAGGATGGCATAAGGTCGGAGGTTAAGTTGTATGAGCCCAAGAGCCTTGTTGAATTAATGATGAAGGCTCTAATGGTGGAGGACAAAATTCATATCACTTCCAAGGGAGGATCTTTGATGGTGCAACGATCTAATACTTCTTTCAGATCCCTGCCATAGACTAGGAGTCATTTTTTGGAGGGTGGAAGTGTAACAACGTTTTCCAATTCTTCTAGGGGAGGAGGTGAAGGTAGTGGCAATGTGAGTACTGTTAGCAGTTCTGCATCTGTACTGCAACAGAAGAGAGCACCATTCAAAAAGTTGTCTCCTGAAGAGCTGCAAGATAGGATAAAAAAAGGCTTGTGTTTCGGGTGTGATGAGAAATTTGGTCCAGATCATACCTGTAAGAACAAATCACTTCATATGTTGTTGATTTCTAATGAGGATATAAAAGATTTGGAAGGTGGCAAGGACCTTATACCCTTCCCAGCGGAAGAGGGGCGGACACTACACAAATTTTGCAATTATCTCAATGTACAATGGCTGGCCTCACTAGAAAAATATAATGGAAATTGTGGGGAACGATTGGCAATGAAAAAGTGGTGATCTTGATTGATTGTGGCGCATCTCACAATTTCATTTCACATGAATTGCTTACCAGATATGGGCTGCAACAACAACCAACACTGCCATATATGGTGGAAGTAGGGGATGGGCACAAGGTGCGTTGCCAAGGGAAGTGCTGGGGGTTGATTTTGGAGGTTCAGGGGTTGAAGGTCCAGCAAGATTTCTTTGTTTTCTCATTGAGAGGTGCTGATATTGTGTTGGGGTTGGAATGGTTGGCATCCCTTGGGGAAGTTCGGGCTGATTTTGGCAACTTACGTTTGTCTATTGGGAAGGGGCTACAGGAACATGTTTTAACGGGAGATCCCACATTATCTAGATCAGAATCTTCTTTAAAATCTTTGTGGCAGGATTTTAAGCAACACGAGACATGTTTTGTTATCAAGTGGGAAGAAATTAAGAACTTTGGGACTGTTCCAGTACCACGACAAGTTCTCTCCAATTTGGCAGCCAATGAAGACATTTTCCAGGAATTAGAGGGATTACCCCCTAGTAGAGAACATGAGCATTCTATCCACTTACAAGAAGGTGCTGCATCAGCACAAATTGAAGCTCAATAAGAAGAAGTGTGTTTTTGGCCAACTACAATTGGAGTATCTCGACCATATTATTTCCCAACAAGGGGTGGCAGTAGACCCGTAGAAAGTTGAGGCGATGGAGAAATGGCTAGTTCCGCGAACTCCTAAGGCTTTAAGGGGATTTTTGGGGCTCACAGGTTATTACAGACGTTTTGTCCAAGGATATGGTAAGATTGCCAAACCTCTCACTCAACTATTATCTAAAGAGGGATTCCATTGGACAGTAGAGGCGCAACAGGCCTTTAAGGAATTGAAGAAGGTTGTTTCCTAGTTACCAGTTTTGGCAATCCCTGATTTTTCTAAACCATTTACTTTAGAAATAGATGCTTCTAGCAAAGGTTTGAGGGTTGTTCTGTTACAAGAAGGGCGACCATTAGCTTTTTGGAGTCAAGCTTTATCGGAAAGGGGCCAGCAAAAGTCTGTCTATGAACGATAATTAATGGCCATAGTCCAGGCCGTTAAAAAGTGGAAAAATTACCTCATGCGTAGCCATTTCATTATACTCACAGACCAAAAAAGCCTAAAGTTTCTCACAGACCAAAGGTTGTTGACAGAGGAGCAGTTTAAGTGGGCTTCCAAACTTCTTGGTTTAGACTTTGAGATAAGGTTTCAACCTGGAAAAGATAATCAAGTGGCTGATGCTTTGTCTCGCAGGGACTATTTTAAGGCCATTTTTATCCTCCAACCAGAGCAATGAAGCACTTGGGAGGAAGAATCCCAACAGGATGCTGATTTGGTAGCCCTGATTCAGGATTTACTGTTGGACCCTTCATCTCATGAGGGTTATGAGTTACAGAAGGGTAGATTGTTCCACAAAGGTAAATTGGTGTTACCAAAAAATTCTTCCAGTTTGTCTGCTATAATTGAAGAGCTGCATGAATCTCCTACAAGCGGCCATAGTGGTTATTTTCGAACATTTAAACGGATAGCTAGGGTCCTTTATTGGAAGGGTATGAAAAAAGATATTAAAGAGTGGGTCCAATAGTGTGCAGTTTGCCAACAGAACAAAGCTGAAACACTGGCTCCAGCAGGCTTATTACAGCCTTTACCCATTCCTACTCAAGTCTGGTCGGACATCTCTATGGATTTCATTGGGGGCCTGCCTAAAGTCCAAGGGAAAGACACCATCCTAGTAGTGGTGGATAGACCCACGAAGTATGCTCACTTTTTGGCCCTTGCTCACCCCTTTACAGCAGCAGAAGTCGCTCAATTGTTCATTAAAGAAATAGTAAAACATCATGGGTTTCCCTCTACAATTGTTTCTGATGGAGACAATATTTTCTTAAGCAATTTTTGGAAAGAATTGTTTAAACAGGCTGGTACAACACTCAGGTTCATCACTGCATATCAACCCCAATCCGATGGCCAAACAGAAGTGGTTAATCGCTGCCTATAGACTTATTTATGTTGCATGACTGGAACACATCCTAGGAAGTGGTTGCAATGGTTATCTTGGGCAGAATTCTGGTTTAATACTAACTATAGTAGTTCTGCTAAGATGTCCCCTTTTAACGCTCTTTATGGTCGTCACCTTCCTTTGTTGCTCAAAGGTTCTACTATTCCAACAAAAGTGCAAAGTGTGAATCAATTACAATAAGAGCGGGATGAGATATTGCAAGAGCTGAAGGACAACTTATACAAAGCCCAGGAACAGAACAAGAAATAGGCTAATAAACATCGAAGGGAGGTGGAGTTCTAAGTGGGGGATTGGGTGTATCTTAAGTTGCAACCCTATCATCTGAAATATCTAGCTAACAGGCCTAATGAGAAGCTTAGACCTAGATTTTACGGTCCTTATGTAGTCCAGGAACGCATAGGACCTGTAGCTTATAAGTTGGACCTTCCTGCCCACAGTTCACCCAGTCTTTCATGTATCCCTCCTCAAGCGTGTTGTCCAACCAACCACTCCAGTTCAACCTATTCCCCCTACACTTATAGAGGAATTGATGTTAGACGTTTCTCCAGAGGAGTTACTTGATGTTCGCACGTCTACAACGGGAGATTTAGAAGTTTTTAATTAAATGGCAACACCTATCATCCATTGAAAATAGTTGGGAATCTGCAATAGCCATCAATATAGAGTTTCCTGCTTTTCACCTTGAGGACAAGGTGAAACTTCATGGAGGGGGTATTGATAGGTATAAAGGGAAGGTTTACAGCAGAAGAAAAACTGTATGAGTTAGTTTTTGTATGAATAGACAATTTTAACTGTCTATAGGGTAGTTATGTGTCCGTAATAAGTTACATATGACTTCTATAAAGTCAGAATGGAAAGTTTTAGCAGTTACTATCTTTTATTTTGTAACTTGTGAAAGTTAGGGAGGGAGAGTCTGGTTCTCTCTAATAACCAGAAACTTGTATGTTGTTTGGGTCCTTTCTTTAAAGGAAGCTCAGTGAATGTTATATAATATTTTACAACTTAGCTAAGTGGATTCATATAAGTCTGGAATACCTATCAGGAATATTAAGCTGCAACAGAAAATGTGGCTGGAAAAAAATAGTGGACAACAACATCCAAATGAGTTTGAGTGATGCAAATGATTAAATGACACTTCACAGCAGTTTGTATGATCAAATGGAATATGTTTGAGCACTTAAACATCAAAGAAAATGACCACAGAAAAATAACACTGGTCCACTTCCCAATTTCAAGCAAAGTTACGGGTTGGGTGGCGATTCGGTATAATTGCGCAAAATTTACCAATTGTACAGTACACGCTGATGTCAAATGGTAAAATATATGTGCATCAATGTTTAAAAATGCACCAGAACAAGTAACTCACTAAATGACAGTAGCGGGAGCTAAATCATGCAGAATAAAGGCATTTATACTATAGCAAAAATGAGAAAAATGGCCCTAAAATTGGAATTGCAATGGTTATTTGGAATGAACGTGAGTTAAATGGTCCAATGACCTTTTTGATGAGTCGATATTTTATTGATTTCACTTAGTTTATTGTGCTAGAATTAATCAGAGAATTGTGCTTAATTGTCCGGTATTTTCCCGTTTTTCCTAATTGTGCTTAATTTGACCGAAAATTCTAATTTCAATTAATTTGAATTTTCTGAGCTAATTATTTGCATTATTATTTTCAGGGAAAATTTTGGAAACACAATTTGGGACATTTGGAGGAGATAAAATAAATTCAAGACTCTCAAATTAGACATTTTAAATTTCATTGTATTGAATTTTAATTTTTTTAAACTTTTTGGACAAACCTTTACACATTGGGCCATTGTTAAAAAAATTATGAGAGACCCAAAATGGTAGGAAACTTGGAACCCTAGGGTTTTATTTTTTTTAGGGTGGGCCCCACCTCAATTTGAGGACACATAATCCTAGGGAGATACCAAGCTGCAGTCGTCACTTTGCAGAGGAGCTCTCACACTCTCGGCAGATTCTGAAAAAGGGTTGAAACATTTTTTCTTTGGAACGTTATTTTTGGAGAGCTTGAGGCACATGGATTTTGGTTGAAGAAACATGGAGAGCTCACAGCCTTAGGGTGCTACCAGCCGTTTATATTTTGGGATGGCATTCACGGTGGTGGTATTTGCAATGAGAATCTTTACGCTATTTGATGGATGAATATTACAAACCTTTTCTTTCTTTTCTTTGCTTATTTATTCAATGCCTTCTTATTCGGTTCATGCATTTTTATTTTAATTAAGGTTTGATTCAGCACGGGCAGTGGGTAGCTTTTATTACAATCATTCATTTTGCTTTTAGAAGTTTTGATGTGTTGATTCATGGAGGGGTACGGCTGATGGAGAAGTCTAGCAGAGGATGTCACGACTGCAACATTTCTTGGGCAACATTGATGTTGATGAATGAAGAAATGAATTGATGGGAGTTGGTGGAAAGTCATGTCCAGCAAAGGAGACATAAAGGCACGGTGTTGGTATGTTTTTGGAAGCAAAGTCATTTTGTTTTTAAGAAATAGAAAGCACATAATTCATTGGAAGAATCAAGAATTGATTAGATAGGATTAGATGTATGGTGTACGGTGGTTGATAAAGAGAGAAAAAAATTTAATTGGGAGAAGTCAAGACTTATCTTTTTAACACTGGAATAGAGTAGGAGTTGATGGTAATGTACTTTTAGTCTAGCTAATTAAAGGGTTGAATTCATTCTCAAGTTATGCATTTAATTAGTGAAAAGTCACGTCAATTTCAGCTTGGATAGAGGTGTGATTTCATTTACTTTTGATTAAGTAATTTGCTTGGAGAATTGATGTGCAACATACACGGCCAGAGGATTTCTAGAACCAATAAGGAAATTTCTTTTCACACATTGGAGGGCTACAAGGTCACGACTAATGTGCAGGGCAAGTGACGTGCTGGAAGAATAAGTGACTAATATGTAATTTCTCTTGAAGATGATGCACACGTTCGTCCAGCACCGCACAGGGGACACATGTGCTTTTTTTTATTTTCTTTCTTGATTAGTTTAAGTATTGAATTTTATATTTTAGATTAAGCTTTGCAATTAAATAGCATTGTCTATGTTTAGATATTTAACTCTTGCATTGTTTAGTTTACCTTTTCCGTTCACTATGTTGTTATTTTTTCTGTTCGGTTTCTTTATCTTCCTGCAGTTCCAATTTTCTCACTTGCTTTAGAGACCGTCCGATCTTAATGTAGAACCTTTCGGTCATCTGTAGGACCGTTCGGTCTTCATGCTTTGTTCAGTTATTTTAATGTTTTCAATTATGTGTGATTGTATTTAGTTTCCAATTGTACTTTAGTCCATTTCGAATTACAAAAACACCTTTCACAACCCCCCACTTTGTGTTTGACCTGATCCTCGAACCACAATTTGGTCCTTGAGAGACGACCTAGGAGTCACTCCCTAGCTATACTTCATTTCTAATATGCAATCAAATTTGTATGGGTCGCGACACCCATCAAAATATTGGCGCCGTTGCCGGGGGCCAACGATTCGGTTTTAGGTCTTTTGTTGTGTTAGTCTGTGTTGTGTTTTGTCTTGTGTTATGAGTGTGATGTTCTGTTTTGTGTGTTCATCATTGTGTGTTGCATTTAGATAGCCTTAGTTGCATATTTCATTGCATTCTTCTCTTCCCCCTTTCTACATGTCTACCTATTTTGACTCTGTGAGTAATGCTTATTTTGTCAGTGCTTATGATTATGATTCTCCTTCTGGATGTTACTCTGATGATTTTGATGTATACTCTGCTAATTTCTGTGCTGAGAACAATATGACTTATCCTCACACTCATGAGAGTGCTCTTTGGGAACCTGATACACATAGAGAGGATGATGTTCATTACGTTCTCACCTCTGGACTAATAGATTTGCTGCCTAGGTTTTATGGTTCTACAGGTGAATGCCCACATAGACATTTGGGGGAGTTCTACACCATTTTCTCTTCAAAGAAACCTCCTCATGTCCTTGATGATCGCATTTTCCTAAAGGCATTTCTGCATTCAGTAAAAGAAGTAGCATGGGAATGGCTTTATTATCTTCCTCCAGAGTTCAAGGCCAATTGGGAAGATCTTAAGCATCGGTTTTTGGAAAGATTTCGCCCTTCACAACATCAACATCAAGAACCACCATTCCATAATGCTTATATGCCTCCACCAGTCCAGGAACCACAACAACTGCAATCCTATCAGCCTGCCCAAGCAACTCCTCATCCTTCCACTACTTTTGAGCCTACATTGAAGGAGTTACTGAGGCAGATGACCATGCAGAACATTGAGTTCATGCAAGAGACCAGAGCTTCCTTTCAGAGTTTGACTGATCAGATGGGGCAGATGGCCACTCAACTCACTGAGGAACAATCTTATGTTTCAGAGGAATCACCATTTCAGATTGTTCAGCTTCCAAATGATGTTGATGCCATCCACATAGGAGATGGGGAGCAGAGTCATGAGCTTACTACTGCACCATCTACTTTCCCACACTCCTATGTCCCCAGTCTTGCACCTGAGGAGACTGATGAAGAATTTGAGGACCAGGCTAACATGAGTACCACTTTTGAGATAGGTAGACCAACTTCACCTTCCACCACTCAACCAATTTTTAGGGAAGTGGAGGTAGACATACCTATTATTGATTCTGTTGTTGATGATTATGTTGTTGATAGGTATGTTGATGTTGATGATAGTGATGAGCATGTTTTTGATTTTCACTCTCTGCATGATGAGAAACAACTTTTGTCATCTTGTCTGAATGTTTATTCTCCATGCACTGAACATGAATCTAATTTTGTTGTTGATATTGCTTCTGAATTTGAAAGTGATTCATGTTCTGAGAGTTTATCTAAGGTTCGGCCTCTTACACTGAGATTGGGTGTTACACCCTTGCATGTTATTTCTGTGGAGCCACAATGTACTAACCATGTTGCAGGAGGTACACATGCATTTGATCAACACATACCCACAGTGGAGAACAAGGGTGCTAACATTCACAAAAGCTTCAACACCAGTTGGCACCAGCTAAACATGCTCATCAACAATCACTGCTTCTTAGATCCAGCTGTGGAGGACATCTCCCTGCTTGATCAAATCTGGAGGATGAAGCAGTTCTTCCTCAAGACTTCCTTGTTGAATACCGTGGTGGAAAACATCTCCCTGAAAGTCCAAAATTGGCAACTGCCACCGTGATCAGGGGAGTCTTCTTTTCCCTTCTCCCCATTTTCCTGCTTTTATTGCACTAGTTCATGATCTGTAGATTGTTCTGATTTTTGATCTGATGATTGTGACGCATTGAGGACACTGTGTAGTTTAAGTGTGGTCTATTGGGGGAGATTCTGATCTTTCTTTGATTAGTTTATGTTTTCTGCATTAAATTTTTTCTTTTCTAGGTAGTTTACGTTCGTCCAGCATGGCACAGGGGACACATGTGCTTTCTTTAATTTTCTTTCTTGATTAGTTTAAGTATTGCATTTTATATTTTAGATTAAGCTTTGTAATTAAATAGCATTGTCTATGTTTAGATATTTAACTCTTGCATTGTTCAGTTTACCTTTTCCGTTCACTATGTTGTTGTCTTTTCTGTTCGGTTTCTTTATCTTCCTGCAGTTCCAATTTTCTCACTTGCTTTAGAGACTGTCCGATCTTAATGTAGAACCTCTCGGTCATTTGTAGGACCATTCGGTCTTCATGCTTTGTTAAGTTATTTTAATGTTTTCAATTATGTGTGATTGTATTTAGTTTCCAATTGTAATTTAGTCCATTTCGAATTACAAAAACACCTTTCACAACCCCCCACTTCGTGTTTGACCTGATCCTCAAACCACAGTTTGGTCCTTGAGAGACGACCTAGGAGTCACTCCCTAGCTATACTTCATTTCTAATATGCAATCAAATTTGTATGGGCCGCGACACCCATCACTTTCAAACAACTTTCTATCATCAAATGGAAAGTGTTCAAACAATGAAACAGTCCAGAAAACATCCAATGTAGAATTTCATTGGTTGAGTTGGAGATTTAGCAAAAATTTGACGGTTGAAACTGTTTTTGTGCACAAAGGATGGATAATGACCAAATGAACAGTAAAGACAACTTTCAATGCACCAAAATTGGCTCCATAATCAACAAAATAGCACCAATGCAGTCAGGAGCACAAAATGAGATGTTCACTTGCACATTTCAAGCAAAAAGACGTGGCTTGAAACAAGAATTATGTACATGTGATGAGAATGAACCAAACAGCAATGGCAACAAGTTTCAAATGCTCAAATACACCTGTAGAAGCATTAAAAAACACGTATCTGCACAGAATAAAAAAATCACCATAACAATTCTTCAATGCAACACAAATTGTTGAAAATTTCAACAAAATTTAAAAGAAATTCATAAATCTATGTTGGCTGGATCAAAAATCAAACAAGAAAAGACTTAAGTAACTAGATCTAGCTTGAAGAATATGAGTTAGGAGAATTAAAATGCCTAAAACACATCAAAGAACTGAAGCACGGTGCAAAAGCTGCAAAATATGATGACAGTTTGCTGAAAACAAAGATTTGATGAACTCAACTACTCTTTTTGTGATTTATTGATGAATTTTGATTCTTAACACTTGAAACATGTATAAAAGCATCACATAAATTTGTCTCAAGTATTAAAACACATGAATCTGGACAAAAAAGGTGTACACATGATCAAACCAGAATTGAGTTTTGATGCAGAATATGCAAACGGAAACTCTCGGTCAATGCTCTAAATTTCTTTGATCAAAGCTAGGCAATGCCTTATTGCTTTATGTGATCAAAATAGAGCTAGAAAATGCATTGAACACATGGAAAAATGAAAAAAAAAATGCGCGGAACAGATTCAAAACTGTGATAGAGTAAAAACTGCAAACAAATGCACATAACTGATGACATAACTGGAAAATTGAAGTTGAAAATTGAATGAACTGAAAACAACTGATATGCAATGATTAAAATGTAAAAGACACACTAAGGATCAGTGAACGCAAACAAACATTCACTCAAACAGAAACGAATCAGAAAAAAAATGAATGAAACAGTGACATTCAAGAACAGATCAATACGAAGATGTGAAAAACGAATTGCAAGAGTGTCTTAGCTCATGCAGAACCCCGTGGACGTGCTGGCTTTGACTACCAAATGATAGAAGCAACTCCACGGCACACAGAGAGGTGCTCCAAGATACAGAGAGATGCAGCGGAATTGATGAACTGGATGCAAGAAGCTGATGCACGGTAGGTGTTCGATGGAATGTGCGAACGTGTTTTGGATGGATTGTAGTGATGAATTCTAGCTCAGACAGTTTTTTAAGGGGAAAGAAGCTAGAGCTAGCAAAGTGTTTGAACTTGAAAAATGTGAAACACGTGCTGAATTGAAGAGTGGAGCTGGTGCAATTTGGCTAATCGCATTAGGGTCTTGGTTGAGCGTTTCTTTTTTTATTCTAGAGGCTGCTGCAAGCTATGGCCTTCACTTTGTATTTCTCCTTCTTTGAACTATTTTGTGCTTTCTTAGCTTGGTTAGCTTCCTAGTGTGTGTAGGCATAGGTTTCCATCTTTATTTGATAACCTACAAAAGAAGGAAAATTATTTAGTTTAAGAAAATCTATCTAAGACTATAGATAAGGAAAGAGTTTTGGAAATCTTTATTCTACTTCCCTTTCTTTAGTCTTAGTTGTAGTTGATACTTCTTTGGATGGGAAGTCCCGGAAGGGGTTGCCATCATATTTGGCTGAGAATTTTCATCACACGGTGAAGCTAGGAAATGATATTTGCATTGTTGTTATAGGGAAAGGGAATGTTCGAATGGTGATAAATGATGTCACACATGTGATATCACATGTGTATTTTGTTCCTAAACTAAAAAATAATTTCTTTAGTATAGGACACCTTTAATGTTTGTTCTGACATTCACTCAAGCTTTAACTACTTCGGCATGCTTCAAGGATGAATTGAAGCGGGATTCAAAAATATGGCATAATCTCCTACAACATTTAAGCTATGATCGCTTAAAAACATGTGCTTTTAAACCAATGATGAATAGATTGCCTACTATTTCAGTTTGCACAACATTTGTGCACACACTGCATGACTAGAAAATAACATATAAAGGCAATTTCAAAGAAGAGTCTATGGAGAGTATCAGAGAGACTACAACTCGATCATGCTGATTTGTGTGGACAAATTCAACCTCCATCCAACAACAGTAAGAAGTATATCCTTAGTTTTATTAATGATTTATCACATAAAACTTGGTATACTTTCTACTTGATAAGCCAAAAACTTTTTCCTTGTTTAAAAGCTTCAAATCATTGGTGGAGAAGGAGGCTAGAGGAAGTATCATTTGTCTAAGGACAGACAGAGGTGGAGAATTTAATTCCAATTTATTTAAAGAGTTATGTATGACCTAAGGCATACGAAGGCAATTGACAATAACTTACACTCCTCGGCAAAATGAATTTATTGAGAGGAAAAATATAAACCATTATGAATATGATTCGTCTATGTATGCTAACTACATCACCGGAGTAATCATCACTATCATAGTTACCTCACTATCAACATAGCATTCTTAGGAGCATCTTCAACAACATGATCATCAACATAAATATACCACCATCATGAGTATCCTAATCATGAACACGTTATCATGAATATCACCATCATGAACACACCATCATGAATATCCCCATCACAAACATCACCATGAGCATCCACAACCCCATGAACTCAACCATGAAAAGACTTAGTCGCACTCCTATACCCTATCTAACACACATATAGCTTTCCCATACCAGCTAATTCGAGTTATCCTACCTTCCCGGCTAAAGGACTTGTTTCCCTATCACACAAGGACTAGGAAAAACATCATCCCCCATGTAGAGAATGTTTAACACTTGAACACCACTCCCTTTTCGCAAAGGCCAAAGAGAGTCGTTATCTCGTATCACATGACAAATAGTCTCAGGATTTAGTAGGTACAACAAACAGACACATCCTCCACTATCATGCTCATCCACCACACGTTCTGGTACAGCCCAACACTCATCGATGCTCCAACATCAATCAAAAGTCAAACCTAACTCTAAACACAACAACTATTCTCATTCTCTGCCCAACATCACATTCTACAGCTCATGAAGTTTGTTCCACGTCCAATCTCCATCAAGAATGCACCAACAAAATGCATTGGGATAATCGATTATCATAAGTTATAATTGATTATTCTAGAGAGGTTCACAATTATACAAATTATACTATGATAATCGATTATCACTAATTGTTGACCGATTATTGCTAATCGATTTCGTTGACCGATTATCGCTAATTGATTATTTAGTGGTTTAACATACCAAATTTACCAGATTACCATGTATGAAAGGATAATTGACTATCATGCCAAAAAATTGATTATTCCAGTGACCCAACCTCATTCTAGATAGAAATCAAGTGTTCAAAACACACATGCATTATCTCTAAACCACGTGAAAACATACTTGTCACATCATTCATGCATATAATCATTATAGATACATGGAAACATATATAAATACACACATAACACCAAAGGAATCATCCAAAACCCATCATCATGTAAATTACACTTAACCTAATCAAATACATTGCATATAATCATCATACAATCTTATACAACACACACTTACATATAACAACCCCTTATCCATACATACCTCCATCCTTTTTCTACAACCATACATACTATCATGAGAAAACTCAACAACAATCTTGCATAATTTCATATGAAAACCCAGTAATCATCATGATATTTACCATATCATAATGTAGGAACACATTTTCATACCTTTTAAGGAAAACAGAAAGTCATAACTCATATTCACATACGCATGCATCAAAACAAGGATTACCATTCAAGATAATCAAGAACATATATATTTAACATACATAACAAACAAGGTAAGCTTCCTCATACCTTGGTCAATACTAGGGCTTTAACTACAATCCCAAACACAACAAATCTCCCTTTGCACTCACGATTTCTGCAATCTCCTTTTCTTCTCTCTAGAACACATCCTTCTTTCTCTTTTTCACGTAAGGTTTAAGGTTTCTAAAATGAAGCCTTCTCTCCTATTCTCTCCTTTTATTTTCCAGCCTATCTAAATCCTTTTAAAAATCTATTTTTAATCTATGAAAACCACCTAGATCCTTCTCTTGTATTCCCTCACTTATAATAACAGATTTTTAAATTTAAATCTGATATGAGTTTAGTTTTTCCTCCGTTCCACGTTCTATCTTTATCTTTTTAGTTTATTTTATTTTATTTAATTTGCATGCTTTTACTTCCCATACCTCCATTTATAATTTTTGCACCTAATTAATAATGGGTAAAAGACTTTTTTGCCCCTAGGAAAAAATATAATTAAAACTAAGGTTTCCCTTAAGCTTTCTCCCTAAGAATTGAACCTACAATCATTTAATCCTAGACAACATCTCTACCAACAAGCTAACACATCACATTGGTAATAACACCCAATATCACAGTACAACAAACATACCAAAACATGTGTTGCACTTTATTAAAATAAAATCAAAGAATTAACATAGCAATTATGTTCTAATAAAGATATAAACACAAAATCACTTAGGTCATTCAAGAGTTCTCACCAAGTAAGCTACACAACACCTTGTTAAACATATAAACTCTTAAAATAAATATACTCAAGTCTCAATATAACTTTATTTCTAAAACTCCTATTTTTTCTGGTCTTACATACTCCGATGCTAAAGTCAATAAAGATTTGGTTGTTCAAGCAATTAATATTATTAAATGCAATCACCTAGCT
Source organism: Vigna radiata var. radiata (assembly GCF_000741045.1). Taxonomy (NCBI): domain Eukaryota; kingdom Viridiplantae; phylum Streptophyta; class Magnoliopsida; order Fabales; family Fabaceae; genus Vigna; species Vigna radiata. The sequence continues at coordinate 184,514 of NW_014543107.1, read as the reverse complement.
CTTAGTCTCAAAATTGTATTTATGGTTTTCGGAATGAGTTTTGGATTAACGACAGTCTAATTATAGTCCTATTGCTGATAATTACATTTTGTTCTAAGCTAATTAGTGTTAGTAGTAATTTTAATACTTGGATTATTCGGTCTATCAATGATAGTTGACCATTCGACCACTTGTCTACAGTTGATCATCCGACCTTACGGTAAAAATTATAAAAACAAAATATTTATAAATGAGTAACCCACTAACTCATCAACATGTGGTTGATTAATATACCTTAAAAAATTTAAACTCACTAAAAAGTGAGTTGGATTAAGTTGACAAATTTTTAGCTCTATTCATAATGAATTGACATGTGTGAATCGTTCACTTTGACATCTTAATTATTAAACAAATATTTTCCTCGCATGAACCTATTTTATATTTTGTTATTATTAACTCTTAATCATAATAATGGATTTTTAACTTTTCTCTAAGAAAATAATTATGTATCTAAAATAAAACGCTTTTAGCATTGTGATATTTTCATTGTGTTTCACATGTTCGAACTTATTTTTAAGGTTTCTTCTGATTGTTGCATGATTGAATTATAATGTCATATTTTTATATCAGTGCTTGGTGGATGATATGCATATATATGATTATGGAAAGTTAATGCCATGAGATTACATGTATGTTCAGAGAGACAGTTATCTAGGTGTTAATCTCACATAGTGTTAGTATTTATTTTTATTAATAATCTAATTCAGGTGAAAGTATCATATGATGAAAAATCAATGAAAATAATTGTACATCATATACAAAGAAGGAACTCTACAAAGGATTATTGTAATTATACTATAAACAAGTTAATATCCAAACATATCTTAATCAGAAATCAAATATTAATCCCAAGTGGAAATATTTAATGCATTAGTGCAAAATATATATTTTATACTTATAAAAATTTAGCAGCTATAGAAAGTAATACAGTGACAGTTTCGTAAATATAAAAAAACTTTTTTATACCACTTACAATAAAAGTAGATATAAAAAGTTTTTTTATACCTATATTAATATCGGAGGAGGTATAAATTATTCATTTACACCGGTTAAATATTAGAAGACGTATAGATTATTTTACCTATTCAGTTTATTTTTCCCGCGATACTTTCTTTTTTCTGCGCAAAACTTCATCTCGGTTCAGTCGTGTTAAGGTGGTTGGGTAGAGCTTTTTGTTCCCATTTCAAGTTGTTTGCCTTTCTCATGTGTGTTTCTCATCTTCTTTTTCACTTTGAAGTTGTTCTGAACTTTTGTACATTTCTCAAAAGCAGAAGTAACGTCAGAAGCAGGATTTCTCAGCATCGTCTTCCACACTTGTAGTGGCTCGAGAGCTCATCCTTCACCATCACAGAGCATCTTCATCACTTTCAGGTTAGGATTTCTCCCGCATTTCCTCATTTCCTCATATTCCACCGATTATAATCACATTCTACCAATAGTAATCCCTTTCCACCGTTTAAAACCTCTTTTCCACTGATCAATTGGTCCATTCTAGGATTCCATGGTTCCTTCACGGTTTTGCATTGATTAAAGAAGTTCTCTTGAGGGGCGTGTGCTACCAGGAAAGAGCTCTTACAACTCAGAGAGGTATTTTTTAAGTTATTGCTTCTTTAATGTTATGGTTAATTAATTATACTTTCTCCTGAAGAAATATTTTTATTGCATCTGTTCCCTAGATGTTATTCTTTTCCTTTTAATTTTTATTGCATTTGGTCTTTACTAAGAAGATCAAGAAAGCCATATGAAGAATGCTATTTAAGAAAACAGAACAGACTAAATATTGCACATAAACAAACCAATCATATAGGTAAATTGTTAACTCCCCTTACCAATATTTCAAGCCAAAATATCTCTCCCCCTAACCTTTTATTCTATGTCTAACTTGATGCCCTTGGTGCAAAGATCTCCAGACTCTGTCTCGAAACTCCTCCACGGTTACTCTATTTTCTCTCATTCTTTCTTTCTTTTTTTTCCTCTATGCTTCCTCTAATATAACCCTAACAATATATCCCATCTATCTAGAATAAATTCCCTAAATCTCCTAATGATAGAATTTCAAACTTTGCTTTTATCTTGTTACCAAATCCCTTTTCTTCTCCTTTCAAAAGCACCCTTTTATGCACAAAAAACAAAGTTTTGCACTTATCTGCTAAAAAGAAAGGGTCCTGATATTTTGACACCATAAATTTAACACCATTTTGACACTACCACGTGGCGACCTAGGATTGGTTCAATTTTAATTTTTTTAAAAATTGAATTTGTGACATCACTACAGAGGATCTGATTTCAAATTTTGATTTTCACTTTTGCCCATGACCTGTTTCATTAGAATGAAACGTTCTCTTTGTTCTCATTTCTCCGTTTGACTATCGTTGTCATCGTTCTTGCCATCCTTCGATTTCTCCATCTCATTTCTTCTCATTCCGGTGTGGTTGTGGCCTTCGTTCTTGTCATCGCTGACGCTATCCTCATCGTTGTTGTCTTCGCGATGTTGTGTGTGTCTTCGACAAGCCATGGATGCTTCCAGTGAGCAGGGTCCTTCGACGACCAAAGTAAGTTTGTTGTTCGTTTCGTACGTTTTGTTTGTGGGTATTTGGTGGTTGTTTCTTTCCTTGGTCCATTCAGTTTTTGGGTAGTTGGACTTGTTCGTTTTGGTTTCGTTCAAGTAATAAGGTAAAATTTTTCTTCGTAGTCCGTTTGTCGAAAGCGAAAAATGGCCATTCCTTTTTTGGGTATTTTTTTGTTAAGTTTGTAGTTGTTCTTTTTTTTAGGGTTTTGAAATTTTTGTAGTTTCGTTTGTGGTTGTTGCAGTTGACGGTTCGACACTCCTTTTCCACGAACTATATTTCAACTTTGAACAAGCAATTGACACAGGAGCACCAAGCATTGATCTCTAGGACTCCTTTTTGTTGGTTCCTTGATTTGAGTCCTAAAGTAAGACTAGCGAGGAATATATTGAGTGAATTAATGGTGAAGTGGGTTGATTCCAATGGTTGTTTTTTAATCAGAGTTAAAGTAGTCCCTATGACTGAGAAGGACTTTTGTTTGGGTCTGGGGTTGAGTACTGATGGTAAGGATTTTAACTTGAAAGAAAATTATAAAAGAAGTTCATGTGTTAAATATGTAGGCAAAGACACAAAAGATTTGGAGTTGGTTTACAAATATATGATGAGGAAACGTAAGAAGAAGATTCCTTGTTTTGATTTTTGTAGCTTGTATATATTAGTTGGGATATCTGAGTTATTATTTCCGAATCGTAGTGGAAGAGTGTTTCCACTTTTGTATGAAATTGTTGATAATTTAAGTGGGTTGGGTAATTTTTGTTGGGGTAGTTTAGTGTATCGTTATTTGGTACGTAGTTTGTGCAATGTTTTAGATGGTTTGAAGAAAGGAAATGACACAAGTAACGTTTACATTGATGGATGTACTTACATGCTGCAGGTAATTTGAGTTCATTCATATTTTATTGTGCATTGTAGATTGAATTGTATTTTTGAGTAGCAGTTGTGATGATGAATTTTGTGTAGGTTTGGTTTTGCGAGAATTTTATACCTCCCAAAGGTCAAATACATAAATCTCCTAGAATATTGCATTGGATGAAAGTACATTTGGGAGACAACGTTGTGAAAAAATCTTTCGAGAGTGGTAAGGTATGATATTTATTGTTTGAGTGATTTATGTTATCATATATGTGTTGGTGGTATGGTATGATCTGTTGAATTTCAGGTTGATCATGAGTTTGATGTTGGTGTAATGAATGATGACAAGGATGAGCAACCAAGCCTGAAAACGAAAGTTGAGAAATTGCCTTCAGCAAAGAAAATATTGAAACGAAAACTCAAAGGCAGTGTTATGCGTACCATGGAGCATCAGCAAAATCTAGTTGCGGAGCTTAGAAGGGAGGTTCTTCAGTTGGAGGAAGAGGTTGCTTATGAGAAAGCTAGATGAAGAAGAGCAGAGGAAGATGGACAGAGTGTGCCCCGTGAAGATCCTTCGTTCTCCCCGAGAGGCATTTCCCCGGGAGGCATGTCCACTGATCCAGCTCGAATGAAGACTTTTGTGAGGATGGGGGTCGCGAAGGCAGTTCAAGAGCAGAGCTCTTCAAACTCCTTTTACTGGAACTCTAAGAATAAAATATGTGTGACATTATTATACGTTTGTTTAGAGATTATTTAGTTTAACTAGTAGTAGTCTTATTTTTGACAAATGTTTTATTGTGGACAAATGTGTTTTGTAATTTCAATTGTAATGTTATCGTTGACAGATGTTACATTGAACTATCATTGTTTCACATTGTATTATAGTTTAATGAATGAGTAATGTTATTGAAATTGGGAAATAATGTTACCATTTAGTTGTTAAATATTAAACTTGACAGATTGTTTTATTGTTCATGGACCTAATGGACATAGGAAACATTTTGTGTTGAATATACAAAACTCGTTCAAACCACTCTACTTAGGTTGTTGAAATCTCTAATGTGGATGAATTCCTTTATCCCTAAACATGAACTCCAACATTGTTAACTCAGTTTTGCAACCATTTTCCTCAACATGCATTAGAATTCATGGGAAAGAATGACAGATATAACACTTGGTCCCCTGTGTTATTAAAACTGGTCCCTTCAGTTGAACTTTCTGTACAAATTCTCCATTTCACACGCATAATTGTTTACAGTGGCCTGTAAACGATTACTAGGGTCTTTTTTCAACAACAAGTCAATCCAATCTACTTAGGTTGCTTAAATCACTAACAAGGCTGAATTCCTTGAACCTTGGGTTGGCAAAATAGACCTCCAACAATCTCAACTCAGTTTAACAACCATTTTCCTCAACATGCATTGGAATTCATGGGAAAGAATGACAGATATTACACTTGGTCCCCTGTGTTATAAAAGTTGGTTCCTTCAGTTGAACTTTTTGTACAAATTCTCCATTTCACTCGCGTAATGGTTTACAGTGGCCTATAAACGTTTACCAGAGCCTTTTTACAACCACAAGTCAATCCAATCCACTTAGGTTGCTCAAATCACAAACAAGGCTGAATTCCTTGAACCTTGGGTGGGCATAATAGACCTCCAACACTCTCAACTCAGTTTAGCAACCATTTTCCTCAACATGCATTGGAATTCATGGGAAAGAATGACAGGATATCACACTTGGTACCCTGTGTTATAAAAATTGGTCCCTTCAGTTGAACTTTCTGTACAAAATCTCCATTTCATTCGCGTAATCGTTTGCAGTGGTCTGTAAACGATTACCATGACCTTTTTTCAACCACAAGTCAAACCACTCCACTTAGGTTGCTCAAATGACTAACATGGCTGAATTCCTTGAACCTTGGGTGGCCAAAATAGAACTCCAACACTCTTAACTCAGTTTAGCAACCATTTTCCTCAACATGCATTGGAATTCATGGGAAAGAATGACAAATATCACACTTGGTCCCCTGTGTTATAAAAACTGGTCCCTTCAGTTGAACCTTCTGTACAAATTCTCCATTTCACTCGCATAATCGTTTACAGTGGCCTGTAAACGTTTACCAGGGCCTTTTTACAACCACAAGTCAATCCAATCCACTTAGGTTGCTCAAATCATTAACAAGGTTGAATTCCTTGAACCTTAGGTGGGCAAAATAGACCTTCAACACTCTTAACTCAGTTTAGCAACCTTTTTCCTCAACATGCATTGGAATTCATGGGAAAGAATGACAGATATCACACTTGGTCCTCTGTGTTATAAAAACTGGTCCCTTCAGTTGAACTTTCTGTACAAAATCTTCATTTCATTCGCGTAATCGTTTACAGTGGCTTGTAAACGATTTCCAGGGCCTTTTTTCAACCACAAGTCAAACCACTCCACTTAGGTTGCTTAAATGTCTAACATGGTTGAATTCCTTGAACCTTGGGTGGCCAAAATAGACCTCCAACACTCTCAACTCAGTTTAGCAACCATTTTCCTCAACATGCATTGGAATTCATGGGAAAGAATGACAGATATCACACTTGGTCCTCTGTGTTATAAAAACTGGTCCCTTCAGTTGAACTTTATGTACAAATTCTCCATTTCACTCGCATAATCGTGTACCGTGTCCTGTAAACGATTTCCAGGGCCTTTTTTCAACCACAAGTCTAATCACTCCACTTAGGTTGCTCAAATGTGGAATTGTTTGTAAACATTGGATTGTTTTATGTTGTTTTTGTTGTTTGGGTGTGTGTTGGGTGTGGAGAATTGAATTTGGGGAGCCCAAGTTGCATTAAGGAAGTAGATCTGTTGACTAAAACTAGTTGCTTCAATTCCTTCATCAATTGCACTGAAAAAATGAACTTGTAAACATTTACATGATGAGGGTAAACGATTACGCGACAAAACTAGGTAAAGTGTTCTATATATACTTCCGTCATGGCCATTCAGACCCAACTAAATTTAACATATTTGTAAGTCCATTAATTTTATTGATATTTTATTTTTTTCACTTATGATGTCTTTTGTCTTTTTCAATCAAATTTTCCCATAACAAGGAATTCAATTTGTTGCAAATTATACAAGGTTAATCATGGATGCATGAGAAGACCTTGTTTATGAGGATAATGTGCTTGAATCGTTTCTTAAAAATGTGATGGTTCTGCATCACTTATACCTGGTCTAGCAGGCAATGTTCAGGCAACTATGTTGAACATAACAAACACTGAAGAACCTAAATCCACACAAGAATTTGCTCTTGAAGAGTCTAAGGCAACATTTGAGTGAGATTTCAACTCAAATGCTTGGAAATGAGAACAAATGTTTATTGAACACCACAGTAAAAGTTTTCTTTTTAACACCATAGCCAGAAATGCTTGTCATATGAAGTTTGATATTCTCTTCACATGACTTGCTCAACTCCCAAACATTTACCTACAGTGTTAAGGGCAAATGTGCACAAAAATGTTAGGTTTCGCGAAACAAGAATAAAATCTCTCTACTGGACATTAGGTTACTCTTTGAACACTTCCACTTACCAAAAGAACCAAAACAATGAGACAATGACAACGACACACAACAAAGAGATGAGCGAGAGAGAGTAATGCTTTACCAGTTCGACAGAGAACAAAGCCAACAACGATACAACAATGCTTCACAAAGCAGAGATAGAGAGCGGTGACTTTACCACTTCGAAGAGAACAATGCTTTGAACCGAGAGATAGACCACAATGGCTTCAATGGAGAATAAGCGAGACAACGAAAGACCGACCACCCTCAAGCGAGAGAGAGACCTTCACAGGACAACGAGCGAGACAAGGAAAGAGATGACACCCTAACCCCAAGAGAACAAAGGATCAGATCTTGGAAGAAAGAACCATTCCCACGAATGAAAAGAAACCGCGAAATGAAAATTTGGTTTTTTCCTTTCCAAATATGCCCTTGCCTCAGTCTTTCTTTTCATTTTTTTTATTACAAATGTCCCAATCAGATTTTGACACCTGGCCAATGTCAAAATTGTATCAAATTTCGATGTTGAAATATCATTTTGCAAAAAAAAATAAAATAAGAAAGCCATAAACCCATTCTTATATAAAAAATAAAAGAAAACCTATTAATTAAAATATCTTTTTATCAATCACATTAATTAAATTCTATATTAACTTTCACAAATTTAACTTTTAAAATTTTACTTTCAAATTCTTGAAATAAAAACACTTAATTTATTTTTAAATTTTTTTCAGATCAATTTGTTCTCTGAAATTCATTCTGACATCTAAACGCCCGTTAAAGTTTAAAAGATGCTGACAAGACATTATAAAAAGAAAAAAAAAATCCACATATGTGTGCAGTCTCCCTCCACCCACCAAGTCTTTCTTTACACTTATTTTATTTTATTATTTAGCTTACAATTATTTCTTACTCTATTCATCGTTGTATATGTATTCAACTTGTTGAATCCCTGGTTCAAGCTACCATGGGAAACTCGCAAGCCAAAAAGCGTCACATTCCATCCCCCACCGTAACCAGAAACCTGTCACCACAACTACGGCCGTCGTCGTCGCCGGAATCATCAAGAAAACCACCGCGAGAGCCACCACCGGCGCAACACCACGGTTCTGGAAAGCTATCTGCGAAAGAGAAATACGCTCTGATTCCTGATAACTTCACTACGCTTGAACAGGTTCTTTCCGCTTACTTACTCTTCTTCTTTCAGTTAATAGTTTCAATTTATGCTATTTGTTCAAAATCTTGTTGATTAATTGCATGACAAAACTATGTTTTTGAAAGTTTTTAATTTATATCTCATAAATATCTTTTCAAAATACTTGTTCAAACAAAAATTTCTAATTTTATTTTGTCAACTCAAATCAAATTTGGGCGTTGGCTGAAGAAGAAAAGTTTGCCCTGGAGTGGATATTATCAGACAGATATTTTTGGGTCAAAATCTAGATCGGTTCCCTCTTATTACGCTTCAAATAATAAATTTAATTACTGTTATTATTAGTAGTACTAGATTTTTATTAAAATTAAATAGCACTTTATCAAGTATATATATATATATATATATATATATATATATATATATATATATATATATATATATATATATATATATATTAAAATAAAAAAAATTGAATCCAAATGTGTCATAGGTTTTTTGATATACCTCTCAATGTATATAATTTCTCTTATTGATTCCTATTTTCTCTTCTTTGCGCTGTTATTTTCTGAATACTTTATTTTGAGGTAAAAGAATTTCCAAATTAATTTAAGCTTTGTTTTAAAACTATCAACTAAAAAGTAAATTTAAAATAAAAAAATTATTCAAAGTGAAAACATTATTTTAGTAAATTTGAACAGCCTTTTTAGTTATTAGACACAAAATTTATTTTATATTGTTTATTCTTTTATAAATTACGATTTTTTGTACTATTTAATAATCATAAAAGCTTTTTTTAAAATCTAAGTTTTATTACAATTAAAATAAATAAAATTATTTTTTTAAAAACTGAAAATAAAGTAGATTATATACATACATACAAATATATATATATATATATATATATATATATATATATATATATTTGTATGTATGTATATATATAAATTAATTAATTAAAATTTTTAAATAAAATGTGTGATCTTCAATTTTATTGAAAAATATCAATTTATTTATTTTATTTTAAATATAGAATTGAAAATAAGAATAAAAAAAATCCATCATACAAATGACGAAACGTTAGGCAAAAGCTAATTAAGGTCGAAACGCATGTTTTGAGGATAATCTACTTTTTAAGCTAAAAAAAGAAAGTTTGGCAGGTTGGGGTATTGCTTTTTTTAGTAATATTAAAGAAAAAAAATTCAGCATTTTAAAAGTATAATTTTTAATTTTCTAATTTAGAAATTAGCTTTTTAATAAGTAATTAAAAAATTAAAATATATTATTGTTTTCATTTAACCTTTTTGTTTAAAAATTTAAAGTAATTTAATTAGTTATAAATAAATGAGTACAACCATGCATTTATGATTTAACCTATTCGCTATTTTCAAATAAAATGACTTTTGTTTAATTTAAAAGAATATAATTTCGTGCCCCGGTTTATGATGGATTTTTTTTTTAAACCACCATCTTAAAGAATATTAATATCCTTTTCATATGATTTAAAAAGCTGTACGTAGTTATTATATACCACTTCGTATAAATTTTAAGAATTAATTATTTTAAATGCTCGCGTGAAGTGATCTAAAGCAATATTAATTCATAAAATGAGAAATGTAGTATAGTATAAGAAATTTTCAACGGCAAGCGCATTTAGAACGCTCAACTCAAACATATATCCTTTAAGTTTCAAATTAATTTTAAATGAAATCAATTTAAAAAAAAAAAAATTACATTGCAAATAAATTTTAAATTATTTATGTAAACTTTTTTTATTGCCCAAAAAATCCTTCTTTATGGCCCCATCTTCCGTCGTACTTCTGTCTCTTTCATTATAAATGGAGGTGCAACTAGTATTTAATGTGAGTTGATCAGGGCTTTTATATTACTTTGAAAAGAGTTCTCGAAATGAATTAAAATTGATGAGGATAATCATCATGTATTTCAGTCCAATTGGATTAAGAAAGAATACATATTTTTAATCGGACGAAAAATAAATTTAATTAAGAATTCGGCTCATCTAAATTAAATAATTGAATTAGTTTATGAACTAATTTATAAATTTTAAAAATTAATATATTAAAAAATTAAAATTTTTAATTTTTAAATATATTTAAATTATATTATATTTTTTATGATTTAAAATTATTTTTAGAATTTAACCCAATTTTAAATTATATTTAAATTAAATTTTATTTAAATTTTAAATAAAATATGTTTATGATTTTTTAAATTAAAAATTGTAATTAAGTGATATCTAAGCAATAATTTATGATGAGTCAAATTAATTTGAATTTTTTTAATTCGATAATAAATGAATCACTTAGTGACTATTAAGCTGGGCCGAGTGATCCTGACCGCTCTTCTTTAAAAGTATAATATTTATGAAAATTTGATAGTATTTTTTTATCGTAATTTTTTTTATCGAATATTTTGTTTTTAAATTAGGTTGCAGCGTTGTTGATGACAATAATATTAATAGTTACTTTTTAAAATTTTATTTTATAGATTTATAATTTTTCTAAACTTAAAAATATATTTTAAATATTAATTTTATTTAAATGTTATTGGTGTAATTTAAAATATCACTTTAAAACATGTACGGAAATATCTTAATTGGATAAGAACTAAAATTCTAATTTTAATAAACTAGGAAAAAAACTATAAAATATATATAAGTTTTATTATTTTAAAATTCTACTATTAAAATAGCTTTAATAAGTCCGGTTGGATTGGATTTGAATCCAACAAATGTAGATTTAATATTTTAAAATATATATTTATCTATTTAATTTATTAGATTAATTAGATTTAATTTATTTGTATTGTAAGTTTGTTCGGTCAGGTTTTTTAAATTAAATATTTTAGTAAAATAGTAATTTTTATTACAAATAAATGTCATAAAAATAATTAATTTCTCTAAAAAAGATATGTATAATTTTAATAATAATTATTAAAATGAATTATAATTTTATATAATTTATTACTAAATTTTAATAAAATAATATGATATTAAAAATCAAATTTATAGCATATTTAAAAATTTATAGATATTAAAATATAAAGTTAGATTGAGTAAATATTCATACAAATTATATTCTGATATTCGAATACAATGATAATGATTTATTTTATTTAATTTTATTTATCTAACACTACCTACTTATTCAATTCCATTTAACTGTATGTTTAAATTTACTTTAGTTATTTTGGATTTGGATATCGATTTTTTCCCAGACGCATTCGAAAGGTAATCCAATCTCAATATCCACTAGCTAGAATATGTTTATGAAACGCGTTTTCATCATTAGAAAGTAGAAAAATGGTGATAACCTGTGCACTGGCAAAGTAGTGTTGAAACCTATAACATGAAAAAAGAACTACAAATTTCACTGACCATAGTGGACTGAAAAGTGAAAACTACTTTTGGAGCTATAAAATGAAATAGAACTTCAAATTACTATTTCCATAACTGTTGTTTGCTTGGGATAATAAGAACTAAAATTTTAACTAAAATAAATTATTAGTAAATATTTTTTCCATTATTATCTAAAGTATCTTTTAATGAATCATGGAAAACTTAAGGAGGAATTAATATTTTAAAATAACTACATGATGTGTTTATTCAGATTACATCACTGATACATGCAAATAAAAACTGAAAAAAAGTGTTGTAGTTATCTTCAATGATTAAATTCAAATAAAAAAGGGTCATTGAGAATAGAAAAAAAGATATTGTAGGAAGGACAAATGATAAAAATGAGTATTTAATGTTTAAAAATTAATTCTAATTATCTTAAGTTTACTTAAATTAATATAATTAAATGTGTATTTAATGTTGAATAATTGTCATATATGTTTAATAAAGAAAAAAATAACATTAATATAATTAAATATAAATTTAGAAAATAAAAAATAAAAGATAAAAGATGATTTTTAAAATTAATTACATGTTAATGTTAACTTTTTCAATAAACATATCTATCAATTACTTAAAATTGATAGGTATTATTTAATTGAATAGTTATATTTGGTTGTGACTCACGTGGTTAGATATGAGACTTTATAATCTTTTTTAAATGGGACCACTTCTGACTTAGTAGAAGGTGAATTACCTTGGTCGTCTTTGTTCTTTATTATTTTGTCAAGTTTAAGAAAAAAAGAAAATAACTATTTTGTCAAGTTTTTAAATTATTATATTTATTGACCGAAATTAAGTATGATTTTATTTGATTTTTTACCATATTTAATTTATAATGCATATTTACTGAACCAATCTCACACGGTTCATTATATGTAGGTTACAACTGCCTTGAGGAACGAAGGTTTAGAATCATCAAATCTTGTTCTTGGAATTGATTTTACGAAAAGTAATGAATGGACTGGTAAGTAGAATATAACCAAAAATCAACTTAGTAATTTTATACCGTTTAAGATGAAATTAAGACATAATTGAAAACTAAAATTAGCGTGAAAATGTATGGTTTTTGGTTTTACATTGAATTTGGTTAATATTTCCTTTTGGAATGATTGCTTTTTGACTGTTTTCCTACAAAGCCAATGCATTCATGTTGTTATTGAAGGAAGTATCTCATTCAACAATAAAAGCCTACATGCTATTGGAAATACACCTAACCCGTATGAGAAAGCCATATCTATCATTGGCAAGACTCTGGCTCCGTTTGATGATGACAACTTGATTCCTTGTTTTGGCTTTGGTGATGGTAAGGCCTAATCCTTATTGCTGAACATGTATAGAAGAAAGTTAGTTTTCCAATATGAAAATGGTTCAACTTCTGTATCTAAACAGCCACCACTCATGATCAAGAAGTGTTTAGCTTTCACACTGATCATTCATCTTGCCATGGATTTGAGGAAGTTTTGGCTTGTTATCAAAAAGTTGTTCCAAACTTAAAACTTTCAGGTGATTTTCATCTCAGCTTATTGTGTTCTTATTTCAACCACTTAGCTCAATACGACGTAAGTAATTGACTACTTGCTGATTAAAGACTGTTCTACCTGTTGATATATATTTCAGACGCTAAGTGTTGAACTACATTTGAAAGGCTTAAATAAGTTGTCTGGTCACAATCCATAGTCTTGCAATTTTTTACTGTAGTCGATTTCCGGGCTATTTAATTGTTTGACATTGGAATCAAAATTTATCTCAATGACATTAATGGTACATTTCAGAAAATTATGAAAATTACTTCTCTCATAATTGTTTTATTATTGTCACTAGAAAGTTACAACTATTTCCTTGTGTAAAAAGATGACACGTGCACAATGCTTTGCTCGAAAGAATAATACGAGGTTTACACCTTATTTATATATTTTGATCTAGTCTTATTTCTAGAAGTGGGTTTTTCGATGCACTCCCACACCCATGAAGGAATATCTTAAACGTGAGATTAAATATTTTTGAATGATCGAACAAGTCCCAATAAGTCTTGTTAGGATAATATTTTTTATATGGCTGTGATACCATATTAGTAAGCAAGTCTATGTCTAATTCAACCTTAAAAAGTCTATGTCTAATTCAACCTTACAAAGTCTATGTCTAATTCGCCTTATTTGTAGTTGACGTGGGATCTTCAACACATCCAATCATGTTGAGGAATAAACATCTTGAGTATGAGATTAGATATTTGTGGTTGTCCAACGAGAGTCTAATAGCGCTGGCATAACAGGTAGCATGTAGACACTTGCATTTGAACAAATCGTAATATAACATTATTTCTATTCTACATTTTGAAAATAGAGCATAAAGCATAATAATGTATCAAGATTGGTTTAGTATAATCTTGTTTAGGTTCCTAGTTGTTAAGCCACTGGTAAGTGTACCGGATCGTTATCAGGTAATATAATTGGTAAACCCAATATCGTTCTTCCCAAAGGACTCTTAGGCCTTATTTTTCATGTAAACAAATCGTGTAAGACTTGAGAAAAGAATTAAGTTGGTGTTTGTATGCAAAGAGAGAAATAAACATGCAAATGCAGTTGATTCAATTGGCTTTGAAAAACTATGGATGAATGGTGTTGTTGGGGTTTACAATTTCATCTTATCTACTCTCATATATCTACTCTTCTTATTTACTTCACTTATTTATTCAATTGCCATGCAAACTTTCTAGCCTACCCTTAACCCAATCCCTTGGTGAAAAAAGCGTATTATTAATTACCGGCTTGCTATCCCTAGCCTTCCCTAGTAACCAATAATGCAATGTGATCGGAAGCAAATACAAATGATCATCCTACCCCTATCCCTAGGCGGTATTAGCATAATCAAGGAATTTCTCACCAGTTCATGACATTACCGTATGTCCCGATATCGATAAAGACAAATAACTTTTAATGAATGAGTTAAACAATAAAAGCACTAAGCAAAGATGAGAATCCAACAATTGATAAACAAGTATATGACAAGCATATGAAATAAATAAGAATTTGAAGATATGAGAGTTTCAAAAGATTACATTGTTCCCCAACAACAAAGGGTTTAGTTCACCATAATCATGGTGAAACTAGATGAAATATGATGAAAGAATAGAAGAAATAACCCTAAACTTGGTAGATTGGAGCCTAAGCATCCAAGGAACCTCCTCGAAGGTGTGTGGAATAGCTTTGGACATTTCTCTCTGCCAAAAGAATCCCCTTTTGATTCACACTGGGGCTATATATAAGCCCAAAAAGATAACAGAAAGATTACAGAATCTAGCTAATAAAAACAGACAACCGCCCTGGCGCCTAAGTTCACTGCTCAACGGTTTCTCTCTTGCCGCTTTGACCGCTCAGCGGTCAGTTTTGCCGTTGAGTGGTTTTCCTCTAATCGCTCTAAGCGCTCAGCGGACCATTCTGGCGCTCAGCGGCTCACTTGACCCTTCTTTTCATCATTTTTCTCCTTCTTTCATGGGTCTAAGTCCACCTTACTTCACTTCCATCTTTAATTCCTCTAAAACCCTGCAAAACAATGTAAAAAAGCATAATATCGCTAAAACCAACTTTTGACTCTCCCAAGACACAACTAAGTGTTTTACTTGATTGAAGCTCATTCTAAGCCATAAAGGATGTGTTTTACTATCAAATTTAAGTATGAAAATAACGGTTTTTGGACCCTTATCACTAGTCCGTCTAACCTTTTTTCTAGAGCATTTGGTAGAAGATATGCATCTTTCAATGATGTAGAGAGTAAAGTGTCTAGTGCTTTAACATCTACCATGACTAAAGCGTGAAACACTGTTCACATAACTTTTGTGCTTGTTTAGTGCATTTCACAGAAGTTAGTTACAGGAGTTATATTGTTATGTATAGGAACCTGTAACGACAATGAATAACTAAATTTAAGTTGTAATCTATCAGCATAATGAATTTTGTTGTGGATGTAGATTAAAGTTTGTCACTTCTATTGAATCACATTTTTTTCTCTGATTTTTTCTTATTCGTCATTGTCTATCTTCTACATTTTATGTTTGCAATATCATCTATGTTATCGAATTAGTGTTTGTGTTGGTAGATGCTTTTGTAGTGAATTTATTCAGGCTATTCCCTAACAAACTGGTGTGGTGAATGTGGATTTCAATCATTATGACTTTCAAAAAAGTTTGAGGTTTAAAGATTAACTGGTTTGAGTGATTTCAGATTGTGATAGTTGAAGATGCATGTTCTTTTGATTTAGCAAGGTCTCCTTGAAGCTCTAGAAGGTGAATCTAAACTTGACATAGCGATGACACAAAAAGGACAAGAAAATGTTATTGGAGCAGGCTCACAATGTGATTGTTCTTGGTCTCGATGACAAAATGTTGAGGTAAGTCCCGAAGTAGAGAAGACTGCATTATGACTATGGACAAAGCTTGAGAGTTTGTACTCGATGAAGTTTCTGGTAAATCATTTATATTTGAAGTAGTTGCACTTATATGAGATGAGTAGTGAAAAGGAAATTAGCAAACAATTGGATGAATTCAATAAGTTGATTCTTGAACCAAAGAATATTGATGGTGAGGATTAGGCATTGTTGGTGGTGTTTGTTGACCGAGACACTTGATCATTTCAAGGAAATCTTGTTGCATGGAAGAGAGACTCTCTCTCTTGAGGAAATTCAGACAACTTTGAGTTCGATAGAGTTTAACGAGAAATTTGATGTTAAGGTGTCTAGTGTTGGAGACGACCTTCTAGTAAAGGGAAGAATGTCTACAAGTGATGATAGATGAGATAGATGGAGATCGAAGTCAAGGTCACACAATGGTAGAGGCACATCATCTATCAAATGTTTCCATCGCAAAAAGGAAGATTCTACCAAAAGGTTCTGTCCTGGGAGACAGAAGAAAACTAACAACTTCGATAGATCATTTGGATCTGGTAGACTGTCTAGTTTTGATAGACTGTCTATGTCAAGTGAAATCACTATACTGGGAGACCATTACAAATCATCAAAGGTCCTTATGGTGTCTAGCATATTAATGATTGTGAGTGGATAATGGACTCTACTTGCTCATTCCACATGACACCTGGCCGTCTATGGTTCCAAGAGTTTACAGAACTTGAAAGAGATTTAATTCTCTTTAGTGATAACAAGTCCTATAAGATAATTGGAGTTAAAACCATTAAGTTTCATTTACATGATGGAACTGAGAGAGTTCTTTAAGATGTTAGGTTTGTACCCAACTTGAAATGTAACCTAATATCTCTTAATAAGTTTGAAAAGAAGGATATGTATTTGAAGGTGAGTGAGGAATGGTGAAGCTAATGAGGGGATCCATGATAGTGATGAGAGGCTTGAGGAAGAGTGGAAGGTACAATAATATTTGGCTCGGTATCTATTGTTGAGAAGAACGTCTTATCTAAGATCGCGTATGACATAGAAGGTTAGGTCATGGAAACAAGAAGCAAGACTTGTTTGACAGTTACAAAATTGAATAGTTGATAGTATGTGAACAATGCGTCCATGGTAAAGCTTGTAGAGTCCAATTTAATGTAGGAGAGCAGAGAATGAAGGTAACTCTGGATTACATTCATGCTGCCCTTTGAGGACGGTTTTCAACTCTATCACAATGTGGTACAAGATATTTCCAGATATTAGACAATTAATTGAGAAAGTTACAGATCTATGCCGAGAAGACCTAGACATAAAGCCTTTGAGAATTTCAAGAGCTGGAAATTTCTAATAGAGAACCAAACCGGTAAAATGTTGAAGAGATTCAAAATTGATAATGGTATTAAATTTCTTTTACAATTGTTCAACAGTTTATGTAAACAGAATGACAAAGAAAGACATCAAATGGTAGTTGATACTCAACAAAATGGTTTTGCCGAGAGATTTTGTTAGATTTCTTGGAACAAGAAATCCAGAACTAACACCAGAAAACAACAACACACAGGAACACCAAGAACAGTTTGTATAATTATTCTTGATGACAAAAAATACAAAGAATACAGCCCAAACACTTCCAAGGCAGACCTCTCCCTTCACAAAGGACAGTGGTCCTGTTACTAAGAAACAACAAAACAAAACATGTCTGTCCCTAGACCCTCCTTCCTCCTTATAAAGCTAACTCCTACCAGAACATACAACAGCCCTACCAGAACATACAACAACTAAACTCCTAACAGTCCTAATTGTCCCCATAACCCCTCCAAACATCTTATGACTTATATCTTTTAATTCCTTTTCCTCCTTTCATACACTCTTAAAGTCCTATCATTACTCACTGGCCTTTGAACAACCTTGTCCTCAAGGTTGAATTCTATAATTTTCTCCTTCATTGTCATTTCATCCACCCAGGTTGCAGCTTCCGGTCCTCCTTCCTACTACTCAATGAGTACTTGTGGCACTAGCTCTCCCTATATCTGATTTGGCCTTCTGTTTAGCACCTTGAGGGGCCAACAGACTGGCCCTCCACCTTGTAGGTCCTCTAGTAGCTCCCTTTCAACCTGTTGGGTCCCTATTGAAATTTAAGTTGTGACACATGAAAGATAGGGTGTATCCTGGCTATTTCTGGCAGCTGAACCCTAAATGCTACTGGCCTTACCTTATTGGTTACTTGGAAAGGACCATAATACCTGGCAAACAACTTGGGGTGCAATCTGGTAGGCATGGATGCTTGCCTATGGGGTCTGATCTTCAAGTATACCCAGTCCCCTTCCTTGGTCGTTGCGGGCCTCCTTTTCTTGTTGGCAAATTTAACTATTTGATCATGCGCCCTCTCTAAATGGTATCTTAGTTGTTTAAGGGCCTCGTCCATGTTCAACAACTCCTGTGCCATTGCTTCCACCACTGTTTCTCCTGGCACAAACTGAGGTAGATATGGTGGAGATCTCCCATACACCACCTCAAAGGGCATGCACTTCATTGAATCCTGATAGCTAGTGTTGTACCAATATTCTACCCATGGAAGAATATAATTCCAACTTTTAGGTTGTTCTGAAATAAAGCACCTTAGGTATATCTCTAGAATCTTATTGGGGACTTTTGTTTGTCCATCTGTTTTTGGATGGTAGGTAGTACTCATTAGCAACTTGGTGTCCTGAAGCCTAAACAACTCTTTCCAGAACAGACTAAGGAAAGTTGGGTCTCAGTCACTAACTATAGATGTGGGTATCCCATGTTTTTTGACTATGTCCCTCACAAATACCTCTGCTATAGATCTGGCCAAGTAAGGGTGCTTAATAGTGATGAAGTGCCTATATTTACTGAGCCTGTCTACCATAACTAGCACAGCATCATACCCGTTGGATTTTGGTAATCTGATAATGAAATCCATGTTGATTTCCTCCCACCCAGCCTAAGGAATGGGTAGATGTAGTAGTAATTCTTGGGGTGATGAAGCCAAGTACTTATGCTGCTGACATAACATGCATGCAACCATGAAATCGGTCACTGTCATTTTCATCCCGATCCAATAAAGCAATTGGGCCACCTTCCGATACGTTTTGTATACTTTTGAATGGCCCCCTATACGTGTGGCATGAAACTTTGCTAGCAACCTTGGGATCCATGCTGATTGGGCAGACAAAACCAATCTGCCCATGTAATGAAGGTGATCATGTTCCAGAGTATAAAGCTGGATGGGAGTTTGGGTCTTCCATTAATTCTTTTCTGATTTTTTGTAAGGCCAAGTCTCCTTCTACTTCTTTGAAGACTGCTTGGAACTCCTGCCAGAAGGGTTTGGCAATCACTCTCAGCTCCTTATCATCCTCCCCCTTCTCCTCCATCTTCATGGACAAGGCATCCGCCACCTTGTTAGAAGCCCCCGATCTCTATATGATCTCAAATTCATATCCCAACAGCTTAGCCAACCAGTTTTACTAGTTCTGAGTAGTGATCCTCTGTTCTAGGAGGTATCTTAGGCTCCTCTTATCCGTATGAACCAAAAGCTTTTGGCCTAGAAGGTATGGTCTCCAATGTTGGATGGCCAACATCAAGGCCATCAACTCTTTCTCATAAATCGACTTAGAGAGAGAAGATTCTAATAAAGACTTGCTGAAATACGCGATGCGCTTCTTATTTTGTAACAACACTGCCCCTACTCCCTTTCTAGAGGTATCACAATCTACGTGGAATATCTGTGAAAAGTAGGGTAGAGCCAAAGCTGGTGATGTGGTGATGGCCTCTTTTAAAGCTTGCATGGCCTCTGTGCTTTGGGAAGTCCAACTAAACTGCCCTTTCTTCAACAGGCCCATTAATGGCCGTGCTATCTTCCCGTAGTTTCAAATTATCCTTCTTTAATAACAAATAAGGCCTAGGAAACCCCTTAAAGCTTTAATGGTTTTTGGTATTGGCCATTCTAGCATAACTTCCACCTTATCTCTATCCATTTCCACCCTTAGTCCTGATATCAAATGGCCCAAATACCTAATTTGTCTCCTCTCGAACTTGCATTTCTTCTTATTGGCGAAGAACTGTTGCTGCCATAGTGTACTCAAAAGCGAAACCAATAGTTTGCTCCACCCTCCATACAAATGTAGGCTAGCTTCATCTTCTCTCGCTCCTATACGTTTTGTATTTCGAAGAACTTTTCCGCTCGCACAATCCAACCCATAGGATCAGTGCCTTCAAAGGTATGCAACTCCACACGTTTCATCCAATTTCTATGGACGTCTCCACGCTCTTCCTCCACGTCGTCGTCGGAGCCTTCCCTTTGCCTCTGCCTCTCCCGACCTCCATTGACCGAGTCGCGACTATCCTCGAATCTCCTTCCCTGGTTCCCTTCTCTTCTCTCAAGAACGCAATCCAAATCTTGGGCCATCCCTCGCATCTCCGCTCTGAATTCCTCCATCGTCATTTAGATGGCGTCAAACCTTGCCTTCCATTTCGCACAACACCACAGTATGAGATCCAGCAGGTCGGACCAATCTTGTTAGATCTCTTTTATCAAGATTTCTAACAACACACTCCTCACACACCAAAACTAACATAGACAGCAAAAGAAAGTATGTTTATTGCCGTATAACTCCTATATTTATAGTGAACGACTCTAACTGTCAATAGCCCACTATCTTAACTGTCAACAACCCTTCCCGCTTTCTTTCTCCTTTCATACACTTTTAGAGCTCTATTAATGTCACCTTACAAACCAGCAAAGAAATATCCTATAACTGCTCCTCTGTTAATTCTGCAGTTTGGGCTACCAACATGTCAAACTCCTGGATATAATCTTCCATTTTCCCCTTTTGTCTGTTAGCTTCTCAAAAACCGAGCCTCTCTCCAAATCTCCTAATCAATGCCTCTATTAAATCTTCCCAAGAAGGGTTCTTGGTTTTCTTTTTCTAGAATCGAAACCAGTAACTTGCTCCCCCTTCCATGCTAATGTAAGCCAATCTCATCTTCTCCTTGGCTGTGACATTTTGTATATCAAAGAACTTCTCAGCCTTGGATATCCATCCTACCGGATCTATTCCCTCAAAAGTAGGTAACTCTACCCTCTTCATCTAACCTTTTTGTATTTCTTCTCTTTCATCCTCCAGTTCCTCTTCCGGTTCCTCCTTTCTTCCAAGTCTGTCTCCATTAACCGACCCTTGGCTTCCATCAGAACTCCTATCCTGGTTCCTGTTTTTACGCCCTAGAACCCTGGTCAATTCTTTGAGTTCTTGATGAATTTCCCTGGTTTCCTCCCTTAGTTCTTCCACTGCTCTTTCTAATGTGCTGACTCTTCCCTCTATTTCTTTCTCTCTTCAATGCTCCGGCAGACCAATTAGTAGATTTCCTGGAACAAGAAATCTAGAACTCACACCAGAAAACACCAACACACACAGAGGAACACTAAGAACAATATGTATTATTATTCTTGATGACAAGAATACAAAGAATACAGCTTGAACACTTCCAAGGGAGACCTCTCCCTTCACATAGGATGCAATGGTCCTATCACTAAGAAACAACAAACAAAACATGTCTGTCCCTGGACCCCCCTTCCTCCTTATAAAGCTAACTCCTACCAGAACATACAATAGCCCTACCAAAACATACAACAACTAACCTCCTAACAGTCCTAACTGTCCCCATAACCCCTTCTAACATCTTATTACTTATTTCTTTTAATTCCTTTTCCTCCTTTCATACACTCTCAAAGTCCTATCAGATTCAATAAGATTATACTTGAATGAGTAAGATGTATGATTCTAAGTGTTGGAGTTCAAAAGGTATTTTGGGCTGGAGCTACATCGACAGTTACCTATCTAGTTAATAATTGTCCCCCAACGACACTCTAAATGAAGAATTCTGAAGAAATTTGGTTAAGAAGTATATCATCAATTGGGACGTTGTCTTCAATGAGACATAGATGGGTCATAAGCCAAGGGTTTTAAAATGTGGAAGTGAATGTTGTTGTGATGATGAGAGGGAAAACTTGGGACCAAAGATAAAGCATTTGGTTTCTTACAAAGTGAAGATTTAGATGATTTGGAAGACAAACAAATGAGATTCTAATGAAGATGGAATTGTTAATGGCTATATTATTGCCAGATATAGAACAAGGGGAACGATTATATGAAATAGTAAAAGAGATGAGGGGAAATCTCCCTTATGTGTCTGTGTATACACATAGGGTAATGTATTTATAATAATAAGAGTGTGGGCTAAGCCCAAATACAAATGAACATGTAAATGAAATAAACACAATATCTAACAATATCTAACAGATTAGAACTTGGAAAAGGTATGGATTTGCAAAGTTTATTGCATGTTCCTTAGTAGCTGCATGTGAGATGCTAGGAAATGAGCCTTAAAGTGTATCGTCTGCCCTTACAAGTAACAAGACTCAATGGTTAAATGCCATAAATGAGAAGATGAAGTCACTTCATCTAAATAGTACCTGGACTCTGGTTAGTAGACTTGTGGATTCTAGGTTGGTCAATTGTAAATGGATTTCTATACGAAGACTTAAAGGAGACTATCTAGATGAAGCAACTAGATGGATTTAAGGTAGGAGACAAGAATGATTATGTTTTTAAGCTAAACAAATTCTTGTATGTACTGAAACAATTGTCGAGGCAATAAAACAAACAGTTTGACAAGTTCATTGTGATTATCGGCTTTGAATAGTAGAAGATGTTTCATTATATTATTGTATGTTGACGACATTCTAATAGCTGGCAATAGTAAGCCTAAGGTTGAGTAGGTTAAACCTAAAGTTGAATGGTGAATTCGATATGAAGGATCCGGGAACTACTAGAAAGATTTTCGGAATTGAGATCATTAAACGAAGTGAATTGAAATTTCAGGAGACCTACCTAAAAAAATCCTTGACAAGTTTGGGATGACAAACTCAAAAACTTGTTTCCAGGCCTCTTGCGTCATGTTATAAGTTGAGTAATGAACAATCTTCTAAGATAGTGGAGGAATGAAGTTATATGAATGATATTCCATATGCAAACGTTGTTGGTTTTATGTTGTATGCAATGATTTGCACTTGTTCTGATATGAGACGAAGGTGAGTCTCGCTCAGGTTTTATGTTGAATCAAGGTGGGGATTTGTGAAGATTAGTTCTGTAATATCTTGTTCAGGTCCTTAGATAGTCTACCTTCTTTTATAGCATCTACTAGGAGATATGCATCAAGCGCTTTAGAATCTATTGAAACTTTTGCAACCATGTGACCTTTCACTCACAAGTAGAAAATGTTGTTCACGTTACTTCTCTGCTTTTTTAGGCACATTTAACGAAAATTAGTTATGATAAATGTTATTTTTTGAGTGATTTTTCCTTCGTCTATCTTCTAAGGTTTATGTTTGCGGTCTCATCTTTTTTAATGAATTGGTGGTTGTGTTGGTAGATGCTTTTGAAGTGAGTTTGTTGCGGCTATTCCGCAGCATAAGACATCAAGTTAAAACGTGGTATATTTTAATTCGGATAAGTGGAACCTGAAGCAATGATGATTCATAATTTAATGCAATGAATTGTGGAGAAGAATATTGTTTGTGTTGACAATGCAAGAATGCTCATTATATGGACAAATCATCGAATGAAATCATTCCTTAGTTACTAATATAAAACATAACACTGGTAAACTTAAGGCTATAGCCATGGCTGAAGAAATATCTATGTTTTTGTTTGAAGGACCAACTTCTTATGCTCCAGTGATTGAGGCTGCAATAGACATAGTCGAGCAAAGTCATGGCCAATTCCATGTGTTAGTTATTGTTGCAGATGGCCAGGTAAATAATATTAATTGTGTTTGTAAGCATGTGATACTATTCCCATCTTTATTTGATGTTGTTCAAATATTGAAGGTTACGACAAGCGGTGACGATGGAGAACTAAGTCCACAAGAAGCAAGAACTATCAAAGCAATAGCTGATGCAAGGTAAAAATGTAACAGAAAAGAAATATCTCTAAAAGCAAATTCAAAAAGTCATAGAAAAGTGGAAGTTAGCCTCATCTACAAGACCTATAATCATCTTCTTCCAATATAAGAGAAGTATTTTGTTGACAAAACATGGATTGTTCAGCAACATATAGTTCTGAAGGATCTGAAAACTTTATACCTTAAACTTTTAAATTGGATGTGTAATCAAACTTTTTATGTTAATTGCTTGTAGCCTATTCATAGGAATCTTCCTAGTGTTTTACTTGACCAATTCCTTAAATTTCTGTTTTCTACCTTTTTCTGATGTCAGTTCATATCCCCTGTCTATTATTCTGGTTGGAGTTGGTGATGGACCTTGGGATGACATGAAGAAGTTCGATGACAAGATTCCGGTTCGCGACTTTGACAATTTCCAGGTATGAAATCAACACGAAATTGTGAATGGCTGCAATTTCTTTGTTTGTAATAGTAAAATAATCTCCCTTTTATTGCAGTTTGTTAACTTCACTGACATAATGTCTAAGAAATCAAGCTCCTCTGAAAAAGAAGCTGCTTTTGCTCTGGCTGCTCTAATGGAGATACCTTTCCAATATAAAGCAGCCATTGAACTAGGACTACTAGGGTTGGTCCCTTATATACTTTCATTACATGAAAAGTGAAAACATTTGCAACATATTTTGGTCCATTTTGGAGACAGATTTCTCAGAAGCAAAGTGGTTTTCTTTCAGGTGACTATTTGTTACAATGTCTGTTTTATGGATATTTATTGTTTTTTTTTTCTTCTCTCTGTTTTTTTTTTGGACAAAGTCGAGTAACAGGAAGGTCAAATAAAATTGTTCCGAGACCTCCTCCAGCTCCTTATTCTAGGCTTGTGCCACCAGCTCGTGTTCTCAGCAATAATCCAACTTTCATGGATGATGAGAGAAATCAAATGGTACAAATAAGATTGAAACCTAGATGATTCATTATATTCTCCTTTATCACTTTCTAGTTTGTCAAACTATTAAACAAAGTAACATGTTTTGGTTACTCCTCTGTAGTTAACACTTTCTCAACTTATCTAAACCTTTTTGTGTCACAAAACCTCTAAATTTTGAGTTGAAGATATCAATTCTTATACCCACAATTTTTATTTTATGCTTCTAATGACATAGAAAGTTTTGTGGGTAGGCTGAGAAAAAGGTTACAAAACTGTAATTTATGCCTTATATTTGTGTGTATTATATATATATATATATATATATATATATATATATATATATATATA